>NW_028190866.1:0-23128 GCF_048542155.1 Nylanderia fulva
AATGAGTCTTTTATAATAATTATTTTCGTTGTCCATGATCTTAACATTGTCCCAATTAAAAGTATGATGTTCATTTATTATGTGTTCAGAAATTACTGAATGTTTCGTTGAGTCCAACCTAATATTATTTTTATGTTCTTTTATTCGCGTCTGCAATTGCCTCTTTGTTTGGCCTACATAAGATGCATTACAATTATTGCAACTGATCTTATAAACCACATTCGAATTGCATGGATGTTTAGTTTTTATCTTTCTGCGCTTTAATAATATGTCCAGTTTGTTGAGACATCTATACCCTACCATACAATTTTTATTTTTTACCGAGGAAACAATGCATTTCTGAGATCCCATCTATATCGGAATGACAAAGAATTTTTTATTGACCGAGTCATTTCTTATACTTTTTGTTTCTTTCTATTGGTTGGCCTGTCTCTCTATAATGCTCCCCTTAGATATGATGTGTTCTATCCGATGATTAATTTGTTAAAAATCAGATCAAGAGGGTAACCATTGCTTCTGAGTATATTAATAATGAACTCCAAATTTTTTATTAAAAAATAGTGGATGTGATAGCAATAGACATCTGTCTACAAGGTTATATATTATTCCTATTGTGTTGGGCATAAGTGGGTGGTTTGAATAAAATGATAACGTCCTTCCTGAGAAGGTTTCTTTTTGATTACCAGTCTATATATATTTTGTTATTAATAATTTTAAGTGATAAATCTAAGAAATTCAAGCTATGGTTAACCTCTGTTCGACCGTGAATTTAAGTCTTTCATGATAGTTGTTAAAATTATTCACAATCTGAGTCATATTAGTCATAGAGGTGGCCACTATTTATGTCATCCACATAACGAAAACTAAAACAAACATTCCAAATTCAACGCTTTGAGAACTGTATCCTCAAGATCTTGCATAACCAGGTCTGCAATAATTGGTGATAACGGTGACCCCATAGGGGTCCCAACGTCTGTTTATAAATTATGTCATCAAATGTAAAATATGTAGAAGTCATATGAATTTTATACCCCCAAAAATTCGTTTTTCGGTATTTTAGTATTTATTCCAATGTGATCCCATCTATCGTTAATACCGTCAATCGCAAGATCCAGAGGAACGTCCGTAAACAAAGACACCACATCCAAGGAAAAACATCCTATCATTCTCATCAATCTTTTTACCAGACAATATGCTGTACAAATCAAAACTATTATTAATATGACTTTTCGCTTTGGGTAGACTAGTTCGTAAGGTGTTTTGTAAAACGAAGCCAGCGAGTATAGAGCTGTATCAACCGATGAAACTATGATTCTAACTGGATAGTTTTCCTTATGGATTTTCGGTAATCCATACGCTTTTGGAAGGAGAGAATCACTACAACGTAATTTATAATATTCGTTTTTGAAATATAATTCTTCCTTACGCCATCTCTTCAACAAATCATTCAAATCGTTCTCTATTTTTTTGCACGGATTTTTTTTTAACAATAGGTTGTAAGTGTGACATCTTTTAAAACGTTTTCCATTTTGTTAATATAATGAGATCTTTCCATTGCACCGTAGCATTACCCTTGTCCGCGCGTGTGAATAGAACATTCGGATTGTCTTTACAAAATTTTATTAAATCTCTGTGTGCACCAAGTAATTTTTGTTGACTTACGTCATTTTTATCCTTCGTGTTCAGAAGTTGTGCAAATTTTGGAACCGCGATATTTCTGATCGTTGTGAGATTATTAATATTATTTCGTTTGCTATTACTCTCTATGTCCTTGATGAATTCATGTATCGCTGTTTTTTTACTAATATTCGGAAGACAGAATTTATCACCCATTTGCAACAGATTAGAAACGTTAGGCGGAATGTCTGTGTTGGAAAGATTAACAACCATTTTTTATTAGTATTTTCCAAAGGGTTAATTGTATCATTGAGAAATTTATTGGCTTCTATGTGTATATTGATCTCCTTTTTGGAAGAATAACCGCAGATTATTTTAAACAATGGATTAATGCGAATTACTTGTTAATAAGAGCGAGAGCAAAATTGGAATTTTTAAGAAATTGTAAAAATGGCGATATTTTTCCTACACATTTAGAAGGTTTTTGCCGCATTAAATTTAACGTTTTTCATCACAGATCGATCAGAAGACTAGATAGTATGTTGTACAAATTCAAAACAAATGCGATGAGCATTGAAATCTTTGATTTGCATAGACAGGTAGAGTCATTACAAAATAGGATTTTTCATCTCACCAGCGGGTTATTTAATCGTTTACCTGTACTCGCGTGGAATAGAATTTTCGAACATCATAACATTGCTTTTAAAAATTGCCACAACAGATTGGTTACTGCACACGAAAAGAAATTCAATTGGCTTAAGAGAAAAAACACTATAAGTATATCAACAGCATCAAACCTATAGATATACATTGCTCTTTACATTTTGAAACTTCACAACCGACGAAAATATCACAAAATTCTCTCAGGGCAATCACTAATGATGCCAAGGAGATCAATATACACATAGAAGCCAATCAAATTCTCAAATTACGATACATGGGCGGGGAATCCTTTGGAAAATACTAATTAAAAAATGAGTTATAGTTACTACTTTCCTCAACAGGGCAGACATTCGGCTCCTAACGTTTCTAATCTGTGCAAATGGGTGATAAATTCTGTCTTCCGAAATATTAGTAAAAAAACAGCGATACATGAATTCATCAAGGACTAGAGAGTAATAGCAAACGAAATAATATTAATAATCTCCACAACAATCAGAATATCGCGGTTCCAAAATTTGCACCAACTTCTGAACACGAAGGATAAAAATGACGTAAGTCAACAAAAATTACTTGGTGCACACAGAGATTTAATAAAATTTTGTACAAGACAATCCGAATGTTCTATTCACACGCGCGGACAAGGGTAATGCTACGGTGGCAATGGAAAGATCTCATTATATTAACAAAATGGAAAACGTTTTTAAAAGATGCAACACTTACACTATTGTTAAAAAAAATCCGTGCAAAAAAATAGAGAACGATTTGAATGATTTGTTGAAGAGATGGCTTAAGGAAGATTATATTTCAAAAAACGAATATTATAAATTACGTTGTAGTGATTCTCTCCTTCCAAAAGCGTATGGATTACCTAAAATCCATAAGGAAAACTATCCAGTTAGCATCATAGTTTCATCGGTTGATACAGCTCTATACTCGCTGGCTTCGTTTTTACAAAACACCTTACGAACTAGTCCTACCCAAAGCGAAAAGTCATATTAATAATAGTTTTGATTTGTACAGCCTATTGTCTGGTAAAAAGATTGATGAAATGATAGGATGTTTTCCTTGGATGTGGTGTCTTTGTTTACGAACGTTCCTCTGGATCTTGCGATTGACGGTATTAACGATAGATGGGATCACATTGGAATAAATACTAAAATACCGAAAAACGAATTTTTGGGGGGTATAAAATTCATATTGACTTCTACATATTTTACATTTGATGACATAATTTATAAACAGACGTTTGGGACCCCTATGGGGTCACCGTTATCACCAATTATTGCAGACCTGGTTATGCAAGATCTTGAGGATACAGTTCTCAAAGCGTTGAATTTGGAATGTTTGTTTTATTTTTCGTTATGTGGATGACATAATAGTGGCCACCTCTATGACTAATATGACTCAGATTGTGAATAATTTTAACAACTATCATGAAAGACTTAAATTCACGGTCGAACAAGAGGTTAACCATAGCTTGAATTTCTTAGATTTATCACTTAAAATTATTAATAACAAAATATATATAGACTGGTATCAAAAAGAAACCTTCTCAGGAAGGACGTTATCATTTTATTCAAACCACCCATATGCCACAAAATAGGAATAATATATAAACCTTGTAGACAGATGTCTATTGCTATCACATCCACTATTTTTAATAAAAATTTGGAGTTAATTATTAATATACTCAGAAGCAATGGTTACCCTCTTGATCTGATTTTTAACAAATTAATCATCGGATAGAACACATCATATCTAAGGGGAGCATTATAGAGAGGACAGGCCAACATAGAAAGAACAAAAAGTATAAGAAATGACTCGGTCAATACAAAAATTCTTTGTCATTCCGTATATAGATGGGATCTCAGAAATGATTGTTCCTCGGTAAAAAATAAAAATTGTATGGTAGGGTATAGATGTCTCAACAAACTGGACAATATTATTAAGCGCAGAAAGATAAAACTAACATCCATGCAATTCGAATGTGGTTTATAAGATCAGTTGCAATAATGTAATGCATCTTATGTAGGCCAAACAAAGAGGCAATTGCAGACGCGAATAAAAGAACATAAAAATAATATTAGGTTGGACTCAACGAAACATTCAGTAATTTCTGAACACATAATAAATGAACATCATACTTTTAATTGGGACAATGTTAAGATCATGGACAACGAAAATAATTATTATAAAAAGACTCATTCTGAAGATGCTACATATCAAGGAACAAAAAAATGGACTAAATTTAAACAAAGATACTGAGTTACTTAGCGAGTCGTATTTTGATATTTGGATATATTAGCGAACAGAAATAATAATAGGACAAATAGGGACATTAACGCGTAAACATAGATATTAGATCATATATAAAACCGCACGCTCTCCGATCAAGTAGAGTTTAAAATGAGCTGTCTTTCTGTATTGTTGGTTTGTTATGTGTCATCCTTAATAACTGTTAACTAAGTAGCAAAATTAGCAAGAAGAAGCGATGATAGGTAAGCATACTACCATTGTGGGGATACATATTATAATTTGGACATGCCGTTGATCGGTATTTTTATAATCGCAGCGCCTACGGAACGGGTTAATTCTCGCATATAACGATGAACAACTATCCGAGATCTGAACAAAATCAGGGATCATATCGAGGCGAACATTGTTGGACAGGACGGATTGAAACACGCGTTAATTACTCAAAAACTCTTGATTCTGAATAACTATAATTAAATTTCGATATATGTGAATTGTAAGAATTTATATTTCAATAATTATACTGAAGAAGACCGCGTGCGGTCGAAACGTTTATAGAATGATTGTAATTTGCGTCAGTTTTAATGTAATGACTGTAGTTTTATAATTTATACATGTAATAAATGGTAGTTGACTGAACATCTCGAATATTCAGCTCGATAAGTTGGCCTTATATTTATCACTTTATAAATCAATCTGTTTCGGAAAAAACTTCTCAAAACATCAACAATTAACGGTACCACAACCGTTCCGCCGAATAATTATTTTCAGCGAGCATGCGCGGCTTATCACGGGCGCCTCGTTTTCACCAATAATTATCGCGATCGCCCGCTCGCGCATGCTTTCTGCCAGCCGTCGTCTTGTTAATTTTGACAGCGGCCAATTACGCGTAATGTGCTCAGGTCACCTCGCGCAACGTTTGAAATCCGCAAAACTATTGGCGCTTCACGCGAAGGTGGGCTCCATCCTAAAAATTATAAAAGAAGAGCTCACACCCGGCTCAGCAGCCTTATCGCTTTTCCGCCGTGAACCGCATAACGCAAACCGCATACTTGATAAACCGCTAAAATTTCGTTGACGACCGCCGCTTATTCCGCACTTTGATTTTTGATTACGATTTCAATGTAAAATAATTAACATTTGTATGAAGTTTGTTAAAGTGTATTTGTTATTAAGTGTGTTAGAGAATTAAATTCTTTTGATAAAACGGTGACTCATCCTTTGTGCCGCGCGACCCTTTCTTACGCAGCGCGTTCGCGAACACTTATTAATAATTATTTTTTCCACTACTTTGCTTAACGTGTCTAAGAGGCTTATCGGTCTGTAGCTAATTGGTAATGTTTTATTTGTACCTGATTTATGGATTGGTATTATATATGCAGTTTTCCATTTTTGAGGAAAATATGCCAATTTAAAGATTGAATTTATTATATATGTTAATTGTACAATTGCTTTTCTCGACAAATTTTTTAGGATTATATTTTGTATTTTGTCTGGACCAGGAGCTTTATGTGCATTCAAATATTTAATTTGTTCCCATATTTCTTTTGGAGAAGTTAAACATTTAAACCATTGATTGTCATCTGTGTTCTTAATTAGGTAAGAATTAATTTTTTCTACTATTTTATCTTGTTCATTGTCATTGTTTGTTACGTGTGTATGTATCTGTTCGTAATGTTCTGCTAACATGTTAGCTTTTTGAATATCTGTTAATGCTGTTATATTGTTATTGGTTAAGGTAGCTATGGATTCATAAGATTTCTTTAATGATTTAGTCATTTTTCAGATAGAATTATTTTTTGCACTTAATTTTTGTAATTTATTGTTCCAAATGTCATTTCTGTATTTTACTATTTCCTCCCTGATTTTACGTGATATTTTATTTAGTAAGGTTCTATTTTTGTTCAATCTTGTTTTTTGCCATATTTTCCTAATTTTGTTTTTATATCTTATTTGATCTAGAATAGTATCAGGTAAGTTTGTTATGTGATTTGTTCTTGTAATTATTTTTGTCGTTAGTTGTTGCGCTTTTTGTATTACTTCTGTTAATTTGTTTACCTCGATATCTAACTCTGTATGATCTTTTATTTTATTATTAATATTTATATGTTTGTCTAGAATAGATCTAAATTTGGACCAGTCAGTGTTTTTAAAATCAAATATTTTATGTCTCATATCTGTCAAGTTTTGTTTTAAAAGAGTGAAATATATTGGATTGTGATCCAAATCTAGTTCATGAAGTACATTTATGTCGGTATGGTTATTAACTTGCTTATTTATAACTATGTCTATTGTGGTGGGAGTACCACCATTGTTTGGTATGTGTGTAGGTTCATTAGTATACATATTTGTTACGTTATTTTGCTGTATATAATTATTTAGTGTAATTCCGTTTCTATTATTTCTGTGACATCTCCATTTTATATTTCTAGCATTCAGATCACCAACCAACAGAATTCTTTCAGCCACGCTAAACATTACATTTAAATCCCTGATTGAAATTTTATTTAATGGTCTATTATATGCTGCTATTATGTGAATATTATTTTCTAGTTTAATACATATATTTTCTATTGCAATCTCTGATTTCATTTTGATTTCTTGAAACGGTATATCTTTTCTAATTAATACAGCTACTCCTGCTCTATTTTGTCTCTCTTTCCTGATACAAGTATATCCCCTAATTTTTAGTCTATCATCTTTATTTAGTTTAGTTTCATTAATTAGCATAATTCCTATATTAAGTCTTTCTAAAAATTCTATTAGACCCGCAATCTTATCACGTATGCCATTTGCGTTCCAACTACAGATTTTAATTTTATCCATGTTTTTGTTCTAATTCTACAGTAAAATTATAAAATACTTCAAATTTTTCTACGTACAATTTACACTTTGAAAGTTTATTATTTAAATTTCTAACGTCATTAAACATTTCTCTCACATTTATAAGATTATTTAAATTTTCAAATTCGCTCGTTAATGTTATAAAGTCTGTATGTATTTGTTCACTCCTGTTGTCTGGTTTATACGTCGTTGTTGTTTGTTTATTCCTTGTCCTACCTGCTTGTGTCCATGGATTATTTGCTTCTGTCATCTTGAGTGGTGCGTCACCTCTCAATCTGGGAAACATGCTCTCGTCCGTGATGTCTACTGATATATTTTCTTTTATTTGTTGTTTGTCTGTCCTTGTCGCCTTAGTGATCCAGTTTAATTTTTCTTTGTATGTTTCACAGATGGTGGCGTTTGCTGGGTGATCCTTGCCACAATTTGCACATTTTGCTGGAATGTTTATTGGTTTTTTACATTCCCTTTGTTAAATGATTTTCTGCACATTTAAGGCATTTGGGTGTGACATAACAATTTGATGTTGCATGTCCCCACTCTTGGCATCTGTGACAATGCGTAATACGTTTTTTATTGAGATATCTTTCCCACGTTATTTCGTGTGATTTAAATATTTTAGAATATAAATATGCTGTTTTCTAAGTCGGGCAATAGAGCCAAAGAGAAACGAAAAATTAATTACTCGGAACTGTATCTCAAGTTGAGATCCCAAAAGTTCCATATATAAATTAATTCGAAACTTACATATGGAGAATAAGCGCGGCGAAAAATATAGGTCCGAAAAGTCGCTGAATGCGGGAATCGAACCCGCGTCTTTCCACCTTTTCCTGGCGACTGCTCTTACCAACTAAGCTATTCAGACTGGTAAGAGCAGTCGCCCGGAAAGTGAAAGACGCGGGTTCGATTCCCGCTTCAGCGACTTTTTCTCCCGACTGCTGCCAACCGTAGGTTGGCGAAAAGAGAGGAAGTATGCGTTTCATCGAGCCCGGATCGGTCGTGACCTTAATTCTCGATAACTACTGCATAGTTTTATATCAACTTTGGAACATAAGTTTCTTATTTATCAAGGAAGGTTTAAAGCGTATTATTATCGTTATTTATTCTATTAATAAAAAGTGAAAAATGAGTATTATTTCGTCAATACGGTCTCTCATTGGCTGCTGTGTGAACCTAAGAGGAAAAATGATTCACCAATGAGATTCGTTGTAGTATCCGGATAGGGAATGTTGGTGACATTGGTATATACATCTCGAAGTAATAATGACGGGACTGATAGGATAGGTTAGCTGTCACCTGTTGCGTGTTATTGTCAATAACAATATTAAGTGAAGTGTATTATTATGGATATATCTCAAGAAGATATAAATAAAGGAGTAAGTTTCTTTTTTTATATTTATTGTTTTTTTCTTCATTTAGGATATTGTTATTATTATTTATTTATTGTTTCTTTATTTATATGTAGGAAGAAGATACTCGCTTGGAGATATCTGAAGAAGAAAACATTATTAATAATAGAAAACGAGTAAGTCTTGTTATTAATAATTAATAAAAATATATAATATAATTAATAATATAATTAATCTGTTGTAGTCATAACATGGCTATATGAATTTATATTTGTCTGCGTAGCCACTTATTTGCTATTAAATTTGCTACGTAGCCACATTGCTATAAATATCCACATATATAATTGTATAAATGTATATAGTTATTTTTTCTCTTATTTGTATATTATATAATAATTATATAATTAATTAAAAATATGTATACAAATATATTTATAGTTATACAAAGATATTAGCGCACCAATAATTATGGCAATGCAGACAAATATATTAACTTACATAGCCAATTATCTACTACAAAAGATTATTCACATATGTAATAATAATTAAGGCTATACAAATATATAAACTTACTTGTGATTACATAATGTATAAACTTATATAGCCATAAGAAAGTTAATATATTTGTCAAAGCCATAATTATAACTGCGTACAAGTTTACGTATTTGATATAAGATATTGTTGTCATCTGTCTTTGTCATCTGTCTCTCTCTATCTATCAATCTATCTATCTAGCTATTTTTTTTATTTATCTCTCTATTTATATTATATTATATTAATTAAAAAAATTGTAGCAAAAAAATATTTGGAAAGAATATAGAACATTGCAGTCACATGGTGAGTGTATGTGTGTCTTTATTATTATTATTATTATATTATATACATTGTAATATATATATTACATAATAAAAACTTTTACATGTGTAGGATGAAGAAGCAGAGAGACAAAAGAATGAAGAAACAGCATAAGAACAGCAATAAATTAGAAAATAAATAAAAAAAAAAATAAAAAATAAAAAAATAAAAAAATAAAAAATAAAAAACAATTAAAAAAAAAATAAAAAATAAAAAACAATTAGAAAATAAATAATAAAAATAAATTAGAAAAAAAAAATTAGAAAATAAAAAATAAATTAGAAAATAAAAAAATTAGAAAATAATAATAAAATTTTTTACAAAAAAAAAACTCCCGACTGCTGCCAACAAAGTTTTAATGTTTAAATTAGAAAATAAATAAAAAAAAAAAATAATAAAAAAATTAGAAAATAAAAAATAAAAAACAATTAGAAATAAATAAAAAATAAAAAACAAAATTAAAGTAAAAAACAAAACAAAAATTAAAAATAATAAAAGAACAAAAAAATTATAAGTATAAAAAATAAGCTTGTAAAAGTTGGAAATAATCACACATAAATAAAGTCTGTTGTTTATTATATAATTTTTCTTATTTAAATTTATTGTTATCATACATATTTAGCGCTATATAATTTACAAAAATTTCAGATTTTTGAATTCAAAAAATTTTTTTAATTATAATTATTATTATTAATTCTACAATTTACAAGAGCAGTCGGGAGACGCCGCGCTAAATTTGAGACATATACGCACGCGCACGTTTTATGTAATAAATAGACACAAACACAAATATCGATACTCAACGGACGTACTCACACACTCATACACATGTACGCGCACGAAGTCACGCGCGCACGTACGCACATATGTACGCACTCATGCGCGCAAACACGCGCATACGAACATATGAATACCCGCATTCATACACATACTGACATGCACTCACATACGCACACACGCATATGTATACTGACGCTGCGGAACACACACTTAGCGCGGCGTCTCCCGACTGCTCTTGTAAATTGTAGAATTAATAATAATAATTATAATTAAAAAAATTTTTTGAATTCAAAAATCTGAAATTTTTGTAAATTATATAGCGCTAAATATGTATGATAACAATAAATTTAAATAAGAAAAATTATATAATAAACAACAGACTTTATTTATGTGTGATTATTTCCAACTTTTACAAGCTTATTTTTTATACTTATAATTTTTTTGTTCTTTTATTATTTTTAATTTTTGTTTTGTTTTTTACTTTAATTTTGTTTTTTATTTTTTATTTATTTCTAATTGTTTTTTATTTTTTATTTTTTATTTCTAATTTTTTTATTATTTTTTTTTTTATTTATTTTCTAATCGTACCTATATTTTTCGCGCTTATTTCTCCATATGTAAGTTTCGAAATTAATTATATATGGAACTTTGGGATCTCAAATTGAGATACAGTTCCGAGTAATTAATTTTTTCGTTTCTTTGGCTCTATTGCCCGACTTAGAAAACAGCATATTATATTCTTTTATATTGAGAGCCGATAAAAATATTTATTTCTGATTTAAATATTTTACTTTATGTGATAATATTTTTATGTTAATAGCACCATGAATTGTAACCATATATAGTGGATTATGCGTTCCTCTCATTTCGTTGCAGTTATTTACTTGAATGTCAAGTTCTTTGAGTTCATTTTTGATGTCCAGTGTGTTTATATTTTTAGGAAGTCCTCTTATAACGAACGCCTTTGTTTTCTTATCCTTCGATGTGAACGTATGATACTGTGTTCCATCTGATTCCAGTATCGCAGTTAACTTTTTATGATCTTCTTGTGTTTCAGTGTGTAGAGCTGTACGATTTGTTTGATATTTTATGAAAAATTTGTTATTGATTATGTTTTTGACTTTGGCAATAAAGTCTTTATGTGATTTTACCTCTCCGTGAATGATAATTGGCGGAGGTTTTTGTTTTCCGGTCAGTTTTTTTGTGACTCTTGATTTACTTGGGCTGTTATTTGTATGATAATTCTGTTCGTCGTTGGTGTCGTCCCACTCCATGTCTGCTTTCTTCAGAATCCGATAATAAATTAAAGCGATTTTTCGTGTCTATTGTATACTCTTTACTATGTCTTGCCATTTTTGTATTAGATGTTCCTGGTTTTTGACTGCCAGTTGCTTTCCTTTTATTACTTTTTATATTTTCAGTGTTGAACATGTCAATAAATTTTGATTGTATAAGAGGCGATCTGCCTTCATTTTTTTGCGCTGGATTCTCGGTTACTGCTACATTGGATGACAATTTAAAATTAAAATCTTGAGTTTTACTCCCTTTAGGGACATCTGCGATGTTTTTTCTTGATTTCTCAATAATATTATTGTTTTTTTGTTCACTTGTAGTCATTGTTGTTCACTTGTAATCACCGTTAATAATCTTATAACTGATTACTTAATATTAATCGCTCTGTTAAATTAGCTTAGAGAGTCGCTCCTCGCTACACGTGACACTCGATCGACAGCTCGAACGAGACTCCGTGCCTAGCCCGTTGCCGCTACGCCACACGCTCTTTAATGTAACGCTCCATACGTATTTATACGGTACACAGAATTTTTAATTTCGATTTTCTCGCGTACGCTTGACATGTGCATTTTATCTCTTTACTCCATAATAATAGAAACAATAATTTATCGACACAGAGTTTCATCAAAATCGATTGGTATCAAGTCTGATAAATATTTAATTTATATCTGAGCTTTTATTATACTTTAGAGCCTCGTCGCTTCTACATTTGCAAAATATGTACAATATATGAATTTTAATTGCAATAAATTGACAATTGTCAATAAATTAGTTTTGTAAATTTAAAACTAAATTGACAAATATATGTGTACAATATAAAATATATGTAATATAACATATGTAGAAATATACATATGTAACTTTTTTTTTTTTTTTTTGGTAGGAAGAGAAAATGCTTTACGCACACCTCACGAGCCGATCTAGTGGGGTAGTGTGGGACTCCTCCATTTAACAGCTAGATATACCCATTAAAAACTCTTCCTTGCATATCTTCTTAATCTATTTCTTATTTTAAATAATATTATAAACTTATAAACAAATTTATATATTGAGAAAAGCTATATTAATTATATAAAATTATAATATATATTAAAAATTTTTTTTTAATTTATTAGTATATAGAAGCTATATATATATATATATAATTTATTTTCTCGGCAAAACATTTTCAATGTAGAACGTATATTTGAAGAAATTTAAATCTTTGATAATAAAAATGTATATACACAGACATATATGTGTTTATATGTATATTATATGCGTATGTTTTTTTTATCATTGGCTTTTATTTTATGACGTAAAGATCGCAATCACAGTTGAAATAATTGCATAAATCTACGACTAGCAAATCTTATCACGGGGAAATGTACATTTCCTATTTTAACATTAATAACTGACAATCAATGTTTGTTTTGTCGTTCATTTTTATATACATAAATGTATAATAAGACGTCTTATTGTTTATAGATGGTTTGTGAAAATTATTTTCAATGCAATTTCATGGTATTTGTTTGCTTTATCTTATAATTTAACATAATATAATAAAATAATATTTAATATAATAAAATAAATACCATGTACCAATGATTTAGTATATGTTTATGTTAAATTATTTCTCTTTAAAGTGCATTATTAATTTATTTCTCATTTTGCATCATTTATAATCAGAAAATGCATGATTTTACAATTTCTTAGCATAATCGCATTTAAGATATTGTATTTATTAAGATATCTGTCGTTTATTCCGTGAGAGGATTTGCTAGTCAATGATTTATACAATTATATATCAACTGTGATTGCGATCTTCTAGGAAATTGAAAAATTCATGCTTCTTTTTCTCATTATTTTTGAAAGTAATATCTACTGCAAAGTAATATAATTTGTGAACAGAGTTTATATCTGAACAATATATGTGTTATATGCTCGGTTATAAAATATATTCAGACAAATCATATTTTGCTGCATTAAGTATTTCTTCCTGCAATGACGATTTAAGAGATACAAATAATAATAACAATTTATAGAGAAAATGCTTCATTCACATATTTAAATTTTTTGTTACTAAACAAGATTTTGTTTTTGTATTTTTTTAAATATACGTTCTGCATTATTTGGCTTTTACATACATACCTTTTTCTGTTTGAACATACCTGCTATTGTTTTTATTTTACCTTGTATCCTCTTGTAATTTGCACTGTTTTGAATCTTTTTATTTGTCCATTTGATATTTTTGTTCATTGTTACTTATTTTTCCTTCTTTATTGTTTTCATTTTTTTCTTTATTATATAAAATGATGTCCAAGACAGTATATTCGTTTAGTTTTTTCCTATTATTGCATCTAAATCTTACTTATTTGAGAAGTTTTTAACTTTTCTGCAAGATGCGCTGCTTTTTGTATTAGCACGATTATTGTATCTCGTACGAGAATACAATTTTACGGTAATCATATATTTCAGCGCTTCAAGTCGATGATTGTAGCACACATCGTTTTTATTGAACCATCCAGAATGCAATTTATTTGTTAAATCTACGCATTCATTCGTTATTTTATTCAAAATTTGTGTGGAAGCCCAATAATTTTGCCAATTTTGATTAAATGCTCTTAATTGTGTTTCAACCACTTTGGTAAATAGAGCTGTTGGTCGTATTAATTTTGTCACAGCAGGAGCGTTTTCGTCTATGTTTGGATATTCTCTAAATTCTATATACTTTTCATTTTCCGTCGCATGATCTATTGGCGTTTTCATCATAATATTGCGGCAATTATCGCAATTTGTTTTTGCAATACTTCGTCGTGCTACGTATTCAGCGAAAAATGCAATAACATTTTGATTATAAAAGTTAAGCGAATTTATATTTTCAAGATCTTCGATATTATCGTATTCTTCGAGAATTCTGGTATCTTCCATAAGCAATTCCTCATCAGGTTCAATATCATGTTGTATAACAGTATGATTTTCACTCAAGTAATTTTCCATTGTCTTTACAAATTGATTCGGTGGATTAATAAGAGCTTCCGTTTCCGGGCATTGAACATTACCTTTTTCACTTGTTTGAATGTATCTTGTACAGAGTATATGTCTAAAAGAGAGACGAACCATTCTTGCTGTAGGATTAGGGTTAAATCCTCCGCGCTGTCTTAATTTAGAGAATAAATGTTCGACGGAATCTTGATTGCATAATCCAGTAGCAAGTTCGAATGCTTCATATTGTCTTTCCAAATCTTTATATGTTTTGAGAATAGCTTGTACTGTTAAACTAAAGCCTTTTAAACAAGGAATCTTTAATACTTTTTCTGATGATGTGGACCATCTTGAACACCATTTAACAAAATCTGTTAATAAATCTTCAATATCAGGGTTTTTATAGAATAATAGTCGTTTACCACCAAATTTAACATTAAGGCTATAAGAATTACAGGCGTCAATTATTTTATTCATACGTTCTGTAAAGTCTGCCGTTGCTTCCCATGTATTTGCTTGCAATTGTTTTCCGTAGCTAGCTGTTCTTATTGCGGCTGCAAACTTATTACTAAATAATTGGAAAGCTCTTTTTACATTCATGGCTTCAAAAGTATTTGGATAAATATGTGCTCGTGTAATATGTAATAATAAATTTGAGCCTCCTTTTGCAGCATCATCAATAGACCATGTTAATTCAAAATCAGTATATGATGCAATTACTTTTCCATCACAATACAAAGATTTATGCTTTCTTAGTAAGCTTGCCAATCTTTTTACTAAATGTGGAAAATCATATGACGCGTAGTATTTTTTGTCATTATGTATGAAAAATGGCTTATCCGAATCCACGCCGAGCTGATTATAAGCGCTCTGATTAGGTGTGCCTTGATCACATGTTACGAGTCGCACATCGGCCCCTGTTTCAATCAGCCTATCCAAGCATTCTTTTACTAAAATTACTATTTCTTCCGTTTTCATACATTTTCCTGGAAGAAAATATGCTAACGGTTGATTATAAAATGCTTAAAGTTTCGCTTTGAAAATTCGGCAAAATGTAGAAAGCAAACAAATAAAAAAGTAAGAAAGTAATTTTAAAAAATTTAATCGAGGAACAAGAATTACACCCTCCATGCCATGGATGTCGCGCATTTATACTATCTAAGCAAAAAACGAATACACATTTTGCTTTTTCATTTTTTCTTCCTAAGGTCCTAAATCGACGAGTCCTTCTATTTGATCCAGCTTGAGCGAATATTCTTCATACGATTTAATATACATTTCATCCCATTTTAAAGCACAAATTCTTTCTTCTCCAGGTATCTCTGAGATTTTCTTTTGCAATTTATGAAATATAAAATCACAAAATCCTGGCATCGTGTTATATTGTTCGTGCCATCTTTTAATTGTTCTCTCTGCAGGAAAATTGCAACCTGCCTTTCGTAAGCGACCGTAATGCAGCAGCTGCATAATAAAAAAGTTGTTCCGAAAGAACTCTTTCTTCTCTTGTATACGGCGCGTGTTGGCGTATGTAGTTGTAAGTAGGAATACTAGGCGGTTCTAGACCAGGTCCTCTGAGGGGGGTGCGGGGCGGGGGGGGGGGGATTCGGGGGCCGAGGGGTATGACGTCCACGCGGGCGGGGGTCTTCAGAAGTAAGTTATCTTATCAGCTCAGGTTACATGTGATAAGGAGCTCATTGACCTTATATGTTATAAAACAAAAAATAAAACATTCCAGCGGAAATTCTATTAAAAGATAAGATAAACATTCCAGCAATATCTATTACAAAAGACACCAAACACTGCCGATGCCCGACAAAGATAAACATCCAGCGATATTTATTAAAAAGATAAGATAAACATTACAGCAATATCTATTACAAAAAGGACTGCCGCTGCCGACAATCAAGGGGGTTGCGTTTCTTCCCCATTACGTTCGCAGTATATTTCTAAGAAATTCTAATTAAATCTAAGAAGGGCTGCCGCTTGGATCCGAGCGCCGACATCCAGAGTCTCTGAAAGATAATAAGATAATCAATGTTAAGAGGGCCACCGCTTTGGCATACGCCAACAATCAAGGGGGTTGATACATGATCTATAGTATATTTCTAAGAATATCAGTGGGTAAAGTTTCAGGGCGAAACGTGTCACGCTTGCGGCCTGCGACATGTTGGTTGCATGGGATTGTATATCACACTCGCCGGTTGGCATGGTACTCCCCAATAAGCGGGCGTTCTTCTGTTTATCTTAGGAAGAAACCAGCGCCGATAAAACCAGCGGCTGCAGAATTATAAAAACAAACAAGCGGACCCCGGAAAAATTGTAACGTATCTAAAATTTTTCTCGTTCGTACGGTTGACGAACAAAGGGTTTGATTCGGGATATATAATGAGGACCGATGCCGCGCCGGCCATAGTACCAATGGCGAGCGCATGATTTCCTCAAGGAAAAACAGCTGTATGAGAAAAAAAAGGTTAGTGTGCAATTTAAAGTAGGTTACTTTCTGTGCAGTACAAGTGAATTTTTTACAAAATGGAACGCGGTAGAAAAGATCATTCGAGGGTTTTGAGAATGTGAGAGATGGTATAGGACATCTCGATGAATGCTATTATGATGAAAAAAAAGATGACCCGTTTCATTTTAACGTGAAGCGGTGGACTTCGGTGTGAAAAGTCGTAACGAGAATCGCGAACATGGGTCGTGCAAAAACCCGAATTACAAGAAGAGATGTTGCCGATTTCCGAGACAATTCACGAAGACATTTTAGAGGGACTGGTGGGTTACAAATGCACCCGATCGTCTAGAACGACACAAGCGAGTCGCATGATGTTATGCGGTCGCTACAAAAATTGCGCCAGACATTTTTACTGTGGACAAACTGTATTTGCCGACAGGATATGCCTTCACCACATATCATGCAAAACACAATCATCTGATATGATTCGGACCAAGAAAATAGCGGAGTTCTAGGAATATGAGAAGAAACCGTAACCAACCGCGCCATCGTCGTCATCGCCAGATTTTTGTTCGGCAGCCCATTTATCTTTTCTGTGATCAAAAGGTGTACAATAAAAAAAAATATATGCGACGAAGAGTATAAGCAGTGTTTAGAGATAAGTTTTATCACGGTGAAAGAGGAGGATTGTAGTAAATGTGTCAAGGACATTTTCACGATGTGTAAAACAAAACAATAATCAAATGCTGCAGAGCGGCTGCTCTTTTATGACCGAGCATCTCGTTCTGAGATAGTTCGATCGCATGTGAAGAACAAAAGGGTCCTGAACGAGATATGATATTGAGGACCTATGCGCTCTACAAAAATCATTCCAGTCCAGGAGTTTGACAGCACCAGTCTGGACCAGTCCGTGAAAAAGTCTAGTGGCTATACTTATTTACGAAGTGCGGAAAAAAATTCAGTGACTGATCATAAGGGTGTAAACGCGGGTGAAAAAAAAATGGAAAAAAGACATTGCAATCGACGTTTCTTTCGATGGACGAGTGGAGGTCAATCAAGATCTCCGACAGCCGACCGCACGGACAGCGACGCCGAGAGTACGACCCTGGTACGACAAGGGGGGAATATCATCTAGATGATATAGAAGAAATGGAAGGTGATGTCATACCCATTGTTGAGCAAAGAAGGAAGCGAGGACGAAGAGGAGGAAGAAAGAAGATTTGCCAATGACGATGGGTACAGAAAGCGGAAACGCTGTTCGGGAGTTCGTGCCACTCGCGTACGGTAGAGGTTAACGAGCAGAGTTGCATCCTCTGACGAAGAAAACATCGGGTATGCGTGTCTTAGGGTATTAGAAACAGCATACGTCTACCAGGAGGGTCGTTGAAATCTGATTCCCGTGTTTCATGAGAAACAGGGAAAAGATTCGCGGAACATACACTAACGCACAGGCAGTGGACGATGCGGTAACAGGATTCGGTACCGCATCTTTATTGCATCGATGTTTGGAAAGAGTGTCGTACTCTTCTGGCCAACTTGTGCCACCAATGTCCAAGGCTTTGTGAAGTATATATAGATTAAACATACCAAAAAATCATAACATAGTATAATAATTTATTAATTTCTATGGGCAGATGCCGGGCACAGTCTGACAGCGATGGTTAACGCGAACACCTCCTCTGAGCGACAGCAGGCCCGCTGCTCTCTCTCTCCGCCGCTACCTCGAGCCGCCGGCTCTACTATCGCGCTGAATCCAGGCAGTGAATCCCAAGCCGCAGTGACCGCTTTAGCCTCCGACCGGCCTTGTTTATATATATATTTTTTATATCATTTTATATATATTTATTTGTTTATTTAGATTAATTTTTAATTCATATTTTTACTATTGTATTCTTTTAGAATTTTATAAATTTATAACTGTATAAATAATTAAACATCACGAACACACCACACAACACACAAATTGAAAGGTGACACATATTTTATAGATTAAAAAAATTTATTATCAAATAAGGGTAATTTTTATTTTAGATTAAAATGTCCTTCCTTACATCTTTGTTCCCTTTGAAAATATTAGGAAAATATAAAGAAGTTATTAAAAAGTATCTTTTAAAAGCTATTTCTCCTTCGCGTCTTTCTCCTTCACAGTCTTCTCTCTCGCATCTTATTCGCCGTCTCTCTCAAAAACTCGTTTATGTCTCTTTCTCTCTTCACGCGCTGTCTAGACTCCACTCTTGGGCATTCTTCTCTCACAGTCTCATTTTCGCGCTGACGCCGCTTGCGGCTCGTTTTCTCTCTCGCATATGCATGGAAGAGCGCGGCCTCTCCACTGTCTCTTGCAGGGATTGCGACCCCGCCGGCTCTCTCGAACGTGAGATGTAAACATTCGACATTGGAATAGAATGTTTTGAATATAGATATAGTTCTTTGTGAAGATTTTAAGTGGGGTACAGGCCTGTGGAGCGAGGGCGTCTCTGCAATCATAAGTTTGAACAGTCATCAACGGGAAGTATGGGACATTGCAACGAAAATTGTAGGTTTTTAAGTGCAAAAATATAATATAGTGGAGGAAAAAATATATAATATTACTACTTTTTTTTGTAGTTTGCCCTCTGTATTATTTGTTGATTGTTGGGATCAAGGACCGGTTTATTGAATAGTAAGGATGCAGAATGGGAGAAAATTATTCAGGATGATGGACTTGAAGAAGGGATAGGGGGATGACGAATGGGACGGGAAGAATAAAATTTATAAGATTTATTATATTTTTAAATGAATAATGTTATGTTTACATTTCAATAATGATTCCAGATATGTGTGATGGGATGCGGGACCCAGATTAAGAGACGATGACGGCGGATTTATATGATGGGGGTATCGGTGTGGCTGTTCGAGCCGGATCCTGTACCTGTGTATGAAAATGGGGGCGGCAAGAATGAAAATTTATACTATTTGTATAAATTTAAAGTAATACTTGTTATCATTTTTAAATTAATTAATTTTTTTATGTTTAACAGAGAACATACGTTCCATAATGGTTCCAGAGATGTTGGATTGGGACAGCATTGTTAGAGGCGACGACGAAGCGGACCTGCTCGATTGTTGGGTTGGTGCAGCTCTTCACGCTACCAGACCCTGTACGTGTTCCGGCCTCAGCCTACACGCCGCCCGCGCGCCGCCGTCACCAGCCGCCGTAAAACGCGCATCACCGTCGCAATTCACCGTCGCAATCCCGAGTCGGCCACCCCCAATTGGCCATAATGTAAAGTATTTTAGTTTTTAGTTTTCATTTATAGCCTTATTTTTATATATTTTATATTTATTATTGTCTATTTGATCTATGTTATTCTTTTTATTTTTATATTTGTCTTGTTAAGTTACACACACACACACACACAAAGGGTAAATTTACATATTTATAAATTAAAAGAGAAATTATTTTATCAAAATGAGTTGTATTATTTTAGATTTAAAAGGTCTTCTTTACCTCTTTACCTTTTAAATTATAAGTAAATATGAAAGAAAATAATTATTCTAAAAAGTATTTTAAAAAGCTTCTCTTTTCTCTATCTCTCCTTCGCACATTTCTGGCGTCTTTCTTATTCGATGTCTATCTCACTCTCACGTGTGTCTCTCTCAAAACTCGTATGTCCTCTTTTCTCTCTATCGCGTACGGTCTCTCGTGCAGCCGTCTTTTTTCTCTCTCTCTCGGCGTCTTTATTTGCCCGTCCTCTCAAAACTCGTATGTCTCTTTTCTCCTCTCGCGTACGGACTCGTGCAGCTCCGTCTTTTTTCTCCTCTCGCGTCTTAATTCGCCGTCTATCTCTGCCGCGGAGCCGCCGAACTCTTCTCGCCGCCACCAATGCGATTCTCTCTCGCGCGCACGCTGTTTCTTTATTTTCTAGTGTTGTTGCTCTCCGACAAAGTATGTAACAGGGTGGCGCAAAAGTTACACACATGATATTACAGATAAGTATTTATTTGTCTTATGTATTAATACCGATTATATATAAAGTTTATACACAATTAAAAAACTAAAGCCCACAGCTCGAACTCGACAAAGTTGGTGCATGCCGAAGGCGTTGCTAGCGCGTATCGCATTCGGATTCTCCTCGCATCGTTACAGTGCGATGCAATATTGGAGAATTGCGTATTATGTTTGATATCACCAGTTGACGATGAGCAGCAGTCAATCGATAGAACAGTATTTCGATGCATGAATCGAGCTGAACATACGACCGTAACGTCGATCGGACCCATCATAGGCGCAGTCCGTCGATTCGATTCGAGGACTTTGAGCTTTGGTGTGTCGTTTATCTTGTGAAAAAACGTGTACTGGTTAGCGGCCCGACCCCGACACTTTGAATTTCCCACATCGTGCTGGGGAGAGTCATTGTTCAAATATTTTGAATAGCGGTGACGTTGCTCGTAGAGTTCCCTTTCCACGTTCGAGAGGATAGTATTAGCTGTTTTCCCACCGAGGATCTCCTATGGCGATCTCCACGGACTAGGCCGGATCCAATCTGATGCGATTTCGAGGAATTCGAATTCCGTGGTCGTCAATGCGTACTGTTATTCAAGTATACGAAAGCAGACGGAATCCAGCGAAACGCTGTTAAAAATTAGGAAAAAGGAAATTAGTAAAACTAAATTAGGAAAAAAAGAAATTATAACTCATAAAAAATATAAAAATAGAAAAAAATATAAAATAGAATTAAAAAAAATAGAAAAAGTTATAATTACTACGGTCGCCATTTCTATCTCGCACGTTTCATCCGCGTCTCGGCATGTAGTAATCATGCTCGCCTGCTTTTTGGTTGCAGAATATTTTTCTCGAGGTGATATTAAAAAGTGAACCACCAGTCGAACAGTCGGGACAAAAAGAACTGTCGTATATAAAAAGTACTAATAATCGAGTCACGATCATTTTAAAAATATTAGGGAGAAGGGGATTCTTAGAAATATATATCTGGAGGGGGAATAAAGGAAACTATTTAAAAAGTATTTTCTGGATAAAATTTTAAATATTAGGGAAAACGGAATTCTTAAAATCTATATCTGGAGGGGAACAAGAAGAAATATTTAAAATATTAGGAGAAGGGGTAAAACAAATTTTCTTAGAAATAATATATATACTGGTGAGGGAGGAAATAACAAAAGAAATAGTATGTAAACAATATGGTTATGTCAAAAACGGATGGATCGTCGGATCCAAGCCGGATTTGGCGGCCGACCAACCAATTGAATAATTTTAAATACATTTTGTAAACGCGTAAATTTAATGTTTATTACAACGTAGAGTATAGGGGATCTAACGTATTTAATGTAGGTACATTCGGGGTTAAATGGGGATCCAAGGTCTCAATGTTGAAACCGCCTGCTCGCATTCGTCCCTATTTCGGCCAGCCATTACCGCTTTTCCAAGTCCTTTAACATACACGAGAGAGGACTCTTCATCGTCTATTGCTCATTATGCCAACGATAGCGCCGTAATTCAGCGCTGAGCCATGCCGTATGGACATTTCATTCCATCCTCACATTGTAAGCTGTGATGGATGTTTTAGAGTAGCCACGAGGCCTGACGCCTTTCGACTTATATAAGCACGCCAGGCACAGGGCATGCGAAGAAATTAGTGCACAGGATATATCCTCTTTCTCAGGATTGCCGCTTCCTTCCGTAAATCGTTGTTTAGGTATTAAATCCTTGAGGTCGACAAAAGTTTTTTTGTTTTTGGTTGGGAACATGATCTCTTCGATGCGAGTCGGTCGAGAGGTATTACTTCACTACATTAAGATATCTCACATCATCTGGATTATGATCTCCTTCCCCTCGTCACACGCGTAATGTGTAAACATTTTAAGAGGGATTTGCGCACAACGTTGGTCCAAGGGCTGGTAATGGATCAGCGATCGGCATGATGAGGCAGTACCGCAGTGGTAATTGATTAGGTATATTCTCATTACACTCAAAATTCCAAATCTAAATCAACCGTTGCGCTCTTGGACCGATTTCGTTTTGTCGAGAACAATCGATAATCACAAACGGACCGGTTTGTAAAAA
>NW_028190866.1:24331-48032 GCF_048542155.1 Nylanderia fulva
GTTCTGCGTAACGATAGTGGGACTAGTTGATTACGTGAGCGATATAGTTCTTATGTCGTTTTGTGGTAGACACATGCCCAAACTCGCTCTCTTTTTTGGACCACTCCTCTATATACGGTCCGCCGAGGTCGACGAAGCGGCTAAGAGACAATGTACAGTTAAGCATTGACACAACGCCTTGATTCGCATAAATTTTATGCTCTAATTTTCAATTCCGGATTTGATCCTGATTCTTTCCTGCCTAATTAATCCTGTCTCCTATGATATACTCTATGTTGTTTGTCACATCGTTTTCCGCCTACATTTATCAGAATGGGATCGACGTTTCAACACCCGGTTTCGCTAAATTGGGACTGGGCAGACAGCGATAGTCGGAGAGGGTTCACGATAGCGTAGTCGTTTTGAACCGCGGGCAGGTGAGGGACAATTAGACTCGTTGATGATCTTCTGTGTTGCGTGAGTTGTCGGGACGCGTCGCGGGGTGCCGAATGAGTGCGATTCGAAAACGGATCGTGAACAGCAACGATTCACCGAGTGATTCCGATCGCGGAGGACTTGTACGTCGCTCTTCGCGAGAGGGGGACGAACGGCAGGTAGGATCAAATGGCCTGCTCATCCAGCGTCTGAACACAACGCCTCATGTTGTGTGCTACTAATTTACGTCGACGAGGCCGCGTCGATGGTGTGTGTTTCTGGAGTGCCATCGCTGTTGCTTAACTGCGCGTTTCGCCCGTTCACAGGTGACGCTATGAGATGGAGACCGGTGGTGACACACCACCCCGAGCTATGTATCGATGTTAGGGTCAATGACGACGCCGAAACCGTGCTATAAGTTTGAACGGTGCGCTATTCTCAGAAAGAGAACGTTTTGTGCTACTTAGCTCGATGAACGAGGATTTTGGAGTAGGAAGCTGGCTTTATTCCAACGAGAAATATGAGATTAATTATTCAATGCAACCTCCACAGGGAGTAGGGAGCCGACACACGACGGCAGTGTCATTGGGTCTGCGTTCTTGTGTGAGGGGAATTAGATGATTGGCTGTGCCTTAAGTTTGACGCAAACGGATAGGCGGCTTCCTTGCTTGAGGTGAAAGCAGCAGTTTGAGTTGATTGATGACAGCACTCTCACTGGAGGCGATAATTCGAGACGAGGGTGTTATTCCTCTCTTGCAAAGCCGTTCGTTGTCTTTGGGTTTCCCTCACTGCCGAGCATTTGCCACTGGACCTGGTGGGTAACCTTGCTGGCGAGAAGTTTACGCCATGTTCGAGTCTGCGACCGATGAAATTGACTGCTGATACGAGAGAATTTGAGGCTCGCGTGTTTAATAGAGACTAGCAGTTCTGTGGATTATATCACAGAAGGTGATTCTCGGCGTCATCGCAGTACCTATCCGGAATACGAGCTCCCTATATAATCAGCGATGGAGTGGACCGATCCGGTCGTCTGTGCCAGAGCCGGCCCGCCCTGATGAATTCCAAATCTAGAACGAATTATTGGGAAGCGTTCGAAAAGTGTGATTCGGATTGGTCCATTCGGGAGTACAAACAAGACGGTCCGCCCGCGTGGAGACTGAGTCGAGGGACAACTAGCGGGAGTGATAGCGAGACAATCGGGCACGGGGAGACTCGCGAGTGCTACCGGTTCGCGTAAGCAGGACATACCTTGGCGGATCATTCGTTCGACACGGGGCCAGCGGAGGTGTGTTCTGTGGTGCGATCTCCGGGCATTTTGCGAGGGAGTGTCCTCAAGCGAATGTCGGGGTCACGGCGTCGAAACGCTGAAATGGTGTATCGGCAAACATGCGAACGATGACGTCGTACAACCTGGTGCCGGCGTTGGGTTAAAAGCCTTATACTATTACCGGAAAAATCATTATGAATGGAAACGAGAATACGGGGTCTATTACTGGTGGAATGCAATATAGCCTCCAGGGTTCTCCGATTAGATTTTTTGATCAAACTCCGAGATACTCGGGGCGACCACGTTCTTCTCGCCGTTAGTAGGCATCGTCAATTTTGTGGAATAAGCGGCTCGCGGTTAAATATCGAGCGGCAGATCATCGTTGCACGGACGGGGGTTGGGCGGGAGGGCCGACTAGAGGTGAGATTGCGTGCGTTTGAAATGAAGTTTTCAAAAGTTGCCTCGATAATACATGGCGTATAGTGTGCTACCGGTAGAATTTCTATGATGGTCCGTCGTTGCTTGGGTTACTTGTAGGTCAAGATCGGGCGACCTTGTAAGCACGGAGAGAGCGCGCGCATTTGCCAAGTGATGAGCATTGAATGCGACGATAGTGTTGTACTGCGCGAGGCGAAGAGGTTGAAAATACAGTCCGAATCTGTCCAGGTTGACAAGGTGCTGGTGCCCGAAAGATCCGCGAGGATCTATGATCGTCGTTATCATCAGTAATTTTCGAGCGAGAAGTGCGTGCCGGGCTTTGCGAATGATTATCGCAACACCGAACCATGAGAAAAAACCACCCGATAAGGTATGGTCCAGCGGAAAGCTTAGCGGTCGCCTGACCAGGAAATCTTACTCTGAGAAGTGGCGACGAGAGACCACCAGACTAGAATATAGAGCCTGTTTTTAATTATCCTGTGGAACCACGTAACTCAGTGACGTACATGTCGAATCGGAATATCGTGAATTAGGGGTTTCGAATCAAGTTATTCCGAGATTTTCATTGGTTGGCAAAACTTGTACGTTTGATTAGAAAAACACTCTGTCTTTAGTATACCGCGGCCTGTTTTGATTTCATTGACGCGTTCAGCGAAATTTATATCCGGCTCGACGCCCGCGGAAGTCGTACGCAATCGGAGGATCGGATAGGTATCTCTGTGAATATTTCCTTCCGCGCGTATAGTAAACCGAACGTTCTAATTTCGGACGAGGGACTTGTTGCACATCTGACGTATGTTAGAAGATCCGTGGAACCGGTGCCATAGAGCAGTATCAATCACTGTGAAACGGCGTAGAGCAAACGGACATGAAATAATTTAATAAAAAGAGTATCTGGTATAGTTTTTCGCCCGGATCAATCCGTCCGTTATATGCATTGTCATAAGTGACTCAGATTGCTTAAATTGTTCTTTGGCGGCCGCGATACTTCCCTAGGTGGAATCGAGACTTGCGTATTTTATTTTGCTTTATTTTTATCGTTTGACCGAGACGGCCAAAATGTCAGAATGGCCGAATGTAGGCGTGCGATTATTTTCGAGAGTATGTATCACGCCACGCCATTCATTATTATTGTTCGCCTTGTCGTCTTCGTTCCTCGGTGTTCGATTATTTTATTTATATTTATGTTACCGTGTGCGAATAATAAGAGATTTGATCCGTTGTAGAAAATAACCGATGCGACCGTTCGAAAACAACCAGAGCACGGGTTAGTTGTCGCTTAGCGATTGGCTTCAAGTACGATAGGAAGGGATTATTAGGGAAATTAGGAGCGATATAAGTATCAGCGATTTTTTTGGTAGACACTACACAGAACGCTCTCTTTTTTGGACACACTCTCTCTTTACGATCGAGGGACCGCCGAGGTCGGAGCGACGGCGAAAAGAGACAAGGGAACATTTAGCATTTGGACGACAAGAGGCACCTTGAGTTCGCAATAAATATATTTACTCTAATTTCAATTCCTTATTTGATCCGGATTCTTTCCTGGACCTAATTAATCCGGTCTCCTTATATATATATCTATTTTTGTCCACAATCGTTTATCCGCCTACAAATTATCAATCATCGCGCGGATTTGCCTCGACTCGGATATAGAATATTGGAAAAAATACACGTCCATAAGTCTAATAATTTGAATACTAATATCGTTTAAATAATAATGCGGACAATTAATATCATGTATGTGTGTTATCTCGATTTAAGCCTCTGAGAATTTCATGATATCTATCAATGATAATTTCCCAAGCCCGCGTAGCGTGATGCACGCTACCTGCTGGTAGCCATCCGTAAACGCGGCGCCCTGCTGGCATGATAATAATTAAAATCTCGTGTAGCTAGCGATGCAAAATAGCGTTTCACCCAGCGACCTTGGATCATGATCGTAACGAGGTAAATTATCCGAATTGTAATTTGCAGGCGTGCTCCGATGTGTCGCGGATGATTGGGCGAAATTCCTCTTTGCTTCTACGAGGCGGGAGCAACCCGAGTAATTCGAGCCGCGAATTTGCGATAATAAACCACCGCTCTCGCGTAATGCCAACGAGCAAAACGTTTAACGTTGATTCGCGCTACGGTGACTTTGCCGGCGCGATACATATTAAAACAATATTTCGCTATCAAACGAAATGGAGAGAGAGAGGAGCGCGCGTTGCGGCTCAGGGTAGCGTCCTGGATATCGTTAATCTTCGTTAATCCACCGCCGACCGTAGCCGTCGGATTACACGTTGCACTGTGGTTCTCCCCCGCCATTTCTCGCGGACTTATCGACAAAATTAATTATTTAGAGTCTATATATATTTCGCGGATATAAATATTTTCACGTACCAAGAGAGAGAGAGAGAGAGATGTTCTCTATTCAGCTGTCGATTTTTCGCTTTTTATCTCGAATCAGCGGCAACTTTATTGTAGGATTCGCAAGCGGGAGAAATAGCAACGGGGATTTAATTTATGCTTAATTAATCGAATGATGCAAAACAGAAAGTTATTATCACACAAAGTTTATCAATGTTACGTGATATTAAATATGAATGTGTAATTTATACAAAAAATAAAACACAATTATGTATTTCATATAAACAGAAATACATTTAACTTCAAACTTGATTTATAAATATAATCAACAATTTAATTTTTATTATATTATTATTTGCTCTCTTGATTGTGAATTGTATTGTATTTTTCATATTAAATAAAAATCTTATATTTAGATATAAATCTCACTAATACGTAAATTATTTGCTCTCTCGATTGTGAATTGTATTTTTCATATTAATTAAAATCTTATTTTTTAAATATAAATTTCATTAATACGTAAATGTTGTTATAATAATTATATTTATTTAATGCAAAACACACAAAAAAATATAATTCACATATCGGAAAATAATTTATCTCAAACAATTTTCCGAAACCGCGTGAAATAAGCGTGAAATTTATAAAGGCGATTGTATTATAGATAAACAAGTCGAGTGAGCAGCGATTGAAATAACTCGAGTATCGGGGAGCTGATTAAAAGTCGGCGTGCGTTTAAAATGAACTTACAAACAGTAAGCTTTCTCCGAAGAAGACTTTTCCGGGTAAACGAAAAGATCAAGGTTTTGCCACCCTCGAGAGAGAGAGAGAGAGCGAAGCCACGACTCGTTCTCGCGCGGTCACGCGATTTTAACTGCAATTTTCTGCATCTGTCGCGCAAAGCGAGCGCCCGGCAAACTTCGGTCCAAGGTCTGCGGTTATTAGAGAGGAAAAGCGAAGGACTGGAAGAGGGAAAAGGAGGAAGAGAGTCGTGGAAATAGGGTCGGGTACGCTTTCATTCCGATTCGCTCGTGCAGATAGGCGAGTTGTTCGTCGTCGAAAATGAAAGTTGCCACGCCACAGGCGGTCGGCTGCGATGCGAAAGCATCGATAGCGACTATCGAACACACCCCGAGAAGCTTTCGTGCTTTCGCGGTATTCTTCCTCCTTCTTGCCTCACCGTTCCGTTCACGGTGTATCTTATTCTAATTGAAACGTTACGCTATCGAATTTCGTTATCGAATTTCGCTATCGAAGATACCTCTCTTTTCCCTGAAACCCGTCTGTCATCTGATTCACGAGAGAGGCGCTGCGTAATTAGTTCCCATTCCCGTTTCTCTAGCCGAGGTTTTATCTCTGGAGAAAAGATTAGCTATTCCCTTCCCATCGCTCTTTCTCGTTTTTTTTCTCTTCCTCGACGGGATATTTCAAAAAGTATATGAAACAACGAGGCATGGATTAAACAGACATTAGAACGTATTATTGTTGCATCGCGAATGAAATACACACACACATACATACATTACGTGTGTACATGGGCGTCTGTAGAGGGGGCATTTGTCTACCTTGGAATGAAAAAATTAAGCATTTGCTTTCCTTTTGAATAAACACTGGAATTTATTTGCATATTTAATATAAGAAATAAAAATAGCAAATTAACAAAAAAATTAAGAAAAAAATTTAATTATGCCCTCTCCTGGGAAAAATCCTGCGGACGCCTTTGTGTGTGTGTATATATAGGTATATATAATATAGGTTGTTCAAAAAGTTATTGCGTTTTTTTCATTTGATTTTCAGGTGCGTTTATTTAATATACGTAATGAACATTAATCAATAATATATTGGCCGTTTGTTCAATGACTTTTTGCCATCTCTCGGGCAATTTCATAATACCGCGTTCATAAAACTTCCTATCTTTCTCTGCGAGAAACTTGTCAAGGTGCTGTTTGATGAGGTCTTCAGAAGCAAACGTTTTACCGTTCAAGGAGTTTTGCAAGGAGCGAAATAGATGGAAGTCTGATGGCGCAAGGTCTGGGCTATATGGTGGATGTGGCAACACATCCCAACCAAGCTGCAATAATTTTTGCCGAGTGACCAAACTTGTGTGTGGTCTCGCATTGTCGTGGTGAAACACCACACCCTTACGATTGATCAGCTCGGGACGTTTCTGTGCGATGGCATCACTTAATTTCTGTAGCTGCTCACAGTAGACATCGGAATTGATCGTTTTATTCTGTGGAAGCAGCTCATAGAAGACTGGTCCCTTCCAATCCCACCAGATTAACAGCATCACCTTCTTTTGGTGGATGTCCGCCTTTGCTTGCCTTTCCGGTGCTTCATCTCGCTTACTCCAACTCCTTTTTCGGCTCACATTGTTGTAGACAATCCATTTTTCGTCGCCCGTGATCATACGCTTCAAGAACGGATCGTTTTCTTCGCGTTTGGTGAGTTGATCGCAGACGTTCATACGCTTTGTCAGATGAATTTCTTTCAACTCATGCGGTACCCAAATATCGAGCTTCTTCACGAAACCAAGCGATTTCAAATGTCCATGAACACTTCCAATGGACACTTTTAGAGCGGTAGCAAGCTCCCGAACCGTTGAATGCTTATTTGCTTGCACCAATGCCTTGATTTTATCGTCGTCAATCTCGGAAGGCCTACCGGAGCGATGAGCGTCTTTAACCGAAAAATCACCACCACGGAATCGGGCGAACCAGTTCTGGCACTGACGTTTTTCAATGACATTTCTGCCGTAAACTTGACGCAACTCTTCCCTTGCTTCAGTTGCTTTCTTCCCTTTTTTAAAGTAATAAAGCAAAATATGGCGAATATGCTCTTCAAAATTCTCCATGTTTAAACTACAATTGCAAGCACAAAACTCGACTAAATTGCGTCAACTTTTTTTTTGGTTTTTAGGTTAAGTGTCAACAACAAAATGTGCATAAACATTTGACATTCATGGCACGCTCAGATACAAATAAATGTGGACAGCGCTATCTATTGGAAAAAAACGCAATGACTTTTTGAACAACCATATAATGTACCGAGAGGGCGGACGTAAGTTTACGACTTGAGAGGATAATAAAAAGGTAAACTGTCGCACGCGTTTTCCTCTAATGACCTCTTATTCTGCCTAACTCCAACCTTTTATTGGCCACACTTTCGCTTCCTAAGATTTCATGTAGTACAGTAAAACCTGCTCCCTTTTTGTTATTACCTTTGGTACTAACTTCTTAGCGATCTTCTTGCAAGAATTTTCCTTCTTCTCTCGTTAGAAATCGTACCGCATAATATAATATGATAAACTTTTTCGTGCAGTTGAAAAGTTGATGAATAACGATAAAGTATAAATTTCAAAATTTAATTAAATTTAAAATGCGTTAACATATTCTATTAAATAGATTAAATAGAAATATAATTAATTGTGTCGAGTTGTGTTATAGTATAATAATATTCGATTCTCTTTCTCTCTCTGTATTAGAATGTAAAATAATATAATTTTATATATTTTTATACATATATTATTAGAGAATATAGAATCTATAAAAACGACTAGAATATAAATTTGAATATAAATAATTGTATATAATATATATATAAATATATATCTCGGCCAATAAATAATTGTGCATATTTTTTATTCAAATATGTAATAGCATTACTGCAATTTTGACAATTCGAATTATTTGAAAAACTCATTATCAGCTATTTTAAACATTACGTCTTAAAATAATTTGTTACTTTTTATTTCAATTTTGTTTATGAATGTAAGTACAAGTAAACAGCAAATAAAATATATGTAGGTACAAGTTTGGTTTTATATCTCGATTAAAAATTCTCGCATTTTCTTAGAAGGTAAGAAGGTATTAAAAAATAACTGAAAGAACTGTGTAAAGAGAAAAATGGCGAATATGTCATGAATGATTTATTTAAAGCTTCTTCAGTTGTTCGTCTGAAATTTGTTCAGCATGTGGCCTTCAGTTAATATCTTCGTCTTCGATTCACTTCGATCAATACCTGTTATTGTCTCGCGTTCGGGAATACAATGGGAAATAATATTAATTATTGAAGGAGTCATTAACACAATTATTACAAAGTGTCCTGATTGTTCGGCAAATTTTTGTTTGTACGCGTGTGGTTTATCAATTAGAAACTTCGCTCACACTAATGAGAGTTTCGCGCAGTTAAGGGCTTGCGTAATTCATGCGTAAATAAAATCATTCATGCGTGGTGGCGTTTCATTTCGTGCCGTCGCGTTCGTGATGTGTGGGATTTTTCCGTCTTCTTCGCAAAACTGTTTCCCCCCAAAAATTTCGGGTTTTTTTCGAAGTTTTCAATCCGATCTTATCGACACGTTGCTCGCGGTGTAGCATCAATGTCAATCACGTTGATTTTTTTCTTTTTTTTTTTTTTTTATTCAATGTTCCGCTGCGGCGTCGAACTGTATCCGAGAGCTCGGCTGGTGGCAGTGTTAAAGTCGTCGGCGAAATACGATCAAACGCGATTTGCAGCGCGCGACTGGTACAGTCAGTGATTCGAATCGATCGATGGCGCGACGTGGCACGTCGGGGATCCCGATATATCCCCCGGACCTTTAACTGCACATGCAATTTCTCGAGCTTGTTATTGTTCTAGCGCGAATTGTAAGCCGATCATTTTTGCGCTCTTTAACGCTTTCCGCTTCCAGCATCCCCAACCGTGGACATAGTTATTCATTTGTTTGTTGTACAGAAACGGATAGCGCTTGAAAGTCATCTGGCACTATTGTTCCGCAGTTTATGTTTCAACATATCCTAAATATGAATGGTATCATTTATTACACCATAAAAAAAATACTGTATTACATTTCATTCATTTTAATTTTAATACTGCATTGAATTTCAAGAATCTATATTTATATAAAAATTAATTAATGAAAGGCTCGTATAAATTAAACATTTTATGTATTGATAAAGACTGTAGTGCAGTCGAAACGTTTACAATTTATATCGATTCTGTAACGGAATGTTAATTTAATGATTTAACTATTAATAAAAAAATTTTTTACATCTTATTTATTTGCTCGTTTAGTTGGCCTACTATATATGATTGTTTAATTTTGTTTAATTTATACGAGCCTTTCATTAATTAATTTTAATAAACGCTGGCCTTATAATGCGTGTGACTAATTACCCGTTTAAATACCATCGTTTTAATTCTAGTTTTATTTATAACTATTTTGGTCTAGAAACGTTAAAACATTTTAAATCTTGGCTAAATTTTAATTATGCGATAATTAAGGCAATGTCGAAGTTGAAATTTTTAAGGGAATGTAAGAGATATTGTTTGTTTCCCAACCATTTGCGTAATTTCTGTAATAATAAATTTGTTTTCTACCACTATAAATCAAAAAATAGGATGCGTGGTTTGTTGCATAATATCAAAACTGAAATTCTTAACATAGAGATATTTGATTTATATAGAACTTTAAACTCACTTAATAAAAAACGGTCAAGACAATTCCAAATTCTCCAAAATCTTTTACCATCTTATATCTGGCAGGAGATTTTAAATCACCATTGCAACTCCTTTTCTTTGTTCAACCAAAAATTATATCTCATACATAAGAAAAAATTCCTATGGCTACGTAAATCGCATGAAACAGAGTACATTAAAAATATTGATCCTATCGAATTAAAAACAACATCTTCGACAAATATTGTTGATAACACTGTTTCTGCCAACAGTTTTCGTTATGCTACACATAACCCTTTACAACAAACTAACCAGAAATGGTTTATTAATTTAACTGATAAAAAAATTCCCCCCAATGTAACCAATCTATTACAATTGGGAGGTGAATTTAGTCTCCCAGTTAACTTAAATAAAAAAGTAGCTATACACGAATTCATCAAAGATATAGAAAGCAATTCTAACGGGATCAGAAATCTTACTTCGATTCGTAATGCTGCCATTCCACAATTTTCATTATTTTTAAACAATAACGACAAAAAAACGGACATACAAGAAAAAATATTTCACATGCATAAAGACACAATTAAATTCTGCAATCAAAATCCTAATATTTTATTTACTAGAGCAGATAAAGGCAGCATTACAGTCGCACTAGAAAAAGAATTTTATATAAAAAAAGTTGAGAGTCTCCTAGAAGACGATTCTACGTATACCATAGTTAAAAACAATCCATCAACAAAAATAGAAAAAGACCTCAATATTTGTTTAAAAAAATGGTTGAAAAAAGACTTCATCAACAAAAAAGAATATTATTATTTATTTTCAAGCGACTCTCTTCTTCCTAAAGCTTATGGGCTCCCCAAGATCCACAAGGAAAATATTCCTTTTAGATTAATAGTTTCCTCAATAAATACTTCTCTATATAATATTGCTTCTTTCTTTCATAAAATTTTAAAAGATAGCCTTCCTAGAGCGGACAGTTTTGTAAATAACAGTTTTGATATATGCAACATTCTATCAGGGAAAACAATACAAGATACCGACATAATAGCTTCATTGGACGTTGTTTCATTATTTACTAATGTTTCCGTAGATCTTGCATTAAACGGTATCAATAATAGATGGCATTTTATAGAGTCACACACAAAGATTCCCAAAAATGAATTCATAGGTATGATAAAATTTATATTAACTTCTACATTTTTCACTTTTAATAACATAACTTACAAACAAATTTATGGGACTCCTATGGGTTCCCCACTTTCTCCGATCATTGCCGATATAGTCATGCAGGACTTGGAAACATTAGTAATTAGTAATTTAAATTGCGAAATGACTTTCTATTTCCGTTATGTAGACGACATTATTTTATGCACTTCCGCTGACAATATTACATATGTTTTGAACGAATTCAACAATTATAACGATAGACTACAATTTACATTGGAAAAGGAGGATAATCGTTGTATAAGCTTTTTAGACATAATGATCAAAGTAATAGATAACAAAATTTATTTAGATTGGTATCACAAAAAGACATTCTCAGGTAGATTACTTTCATTTTTTTCAAATCATCCGACTTGTCATAAAATAGGAACAATTTATAACTTGGTAGATAGAGCTTTATTACTATCACATCCGCAATTTCACAAAAAAAATATAGAGAAAGCTATTAACATTTTGCTATCCAACGGTTATCCTCTTGATCTAATTTTCACAGAAATAAAACGCAGATTAAAAAATCTCTCAACTAAGAAATTTAACAAGCCTAATAATAACAATATAACAGATACTAATAATACTAATACTAACATTAAATATTTTGTCATACCATATATAGAATCAATATCTGAGAAAGTTGCTTCAGCAATAAGAAGACCTGACGTAGTGGTAGGATATCGTTGCATTAAAAAATTGAATGACTTCATAAAAGTTCAAAAGGACAAAAATAATTGCCCCACGAATTCTAACGTTATTTACAAATTGAATTGTAACGATTGTGACGCCACATATGTCGGACAGACAAAAAGACAGTTAGGAACGAGACTTAAAGAACATAAAAATAATATTAAATTAGACTCTGCTAGACATTCGGTTATCACGGAACACATTCTAAACGAACAACATACATTTGACTGGGACAATATTAAAATTATGGATCATGAAAAGAATTACCATAAAAGACTAATATCTGAAATGATCCACATTAAAGAACAGAAAAATGGAATTAATTTAAATACAGACACCGAATTGTTAGACAGTAGTTATTTTGACATACTTAAAAAATTTGCTGAATCATAATTTAGAAAAAACATTGGTAATAAATAAATACATCACGCTCTCTATTTTGACATTTGGTATTCAGACTTCGCAACACACACTTGAAATATCGGGGAAAAGGACTTGTTAAAACGATAATGTAAGTTGAAAGATTTTTTAATGTTTTCTGACATTTATTTAATTCGCGTATTATATCCGTAGCATGCTCAAATGTCGCATAACTTGGCATCTCAGACCAATCGCCTTGCATATCTATTGGTCAACAGCGAAGAATCGTTTCAATTTTATATTTTAATATTTAACTAACTTTGTATTTTTAACATCTAACTTTATATTTTAATATTTAATTTTTATGTATTGATAAAGACTGTAGTGCAGTCGAAACGTTTACAATTTATATCGATTCTGTAACGGAATGTTAATTTAATGATTTAACTAATAATAAAAAAATTTTTTACATCTTATTTATTTGCTCGTTTAGTTGGCCTACTATATATGATTGTTTAATTTTGTTATATTTATATAATTTTAACCTATACAATATATACATATTTCATTCATCTTCAATTTAAATTTGAATATAATTGTTTATTGCATAATTATAATAACATATAATTTTTATGTAATTATATAATGAAAAATATAATTGATCATATTAATTTACATATAATTTTGTGCATTATATATTAAAACTATATATCAAATTAATTTTTATATATTATGAGAAAATAAATTGTTAAATATATAGCCACATTTCTAACATTTGAACGTGTTATTGCAACGATATCAGCATGAGCTGATCGCTAGCAGCCGTACAAAAGATATCTTATTTCGAACATTTGTTAGGGGAGCGAAAATAAAGTCTTAGTCACTCTCTGAATTCTTATAGGTCAAAGAGTTCAGTCTAAAGTCGCGATTCATTACGGTAAACGAAAGGAAATCATATCGCGAGCTTCTAAAAGGTTCGCAACAGTTTTTGCTCATTTTCTCTGTTTTATCTTTATCTTAAAACTGTTTTATGAGTATTTTTGCTACACACAAGCTAAAGAAAATATATAAAATCGTTTTGCGCGTTGGGCAAACCACATTGCACAAGTCGCTGGAAACTGTGCATTTACGTCTCCTGTATCTGATGATTTATTACGTAACGTTAAACTGCGAGACTGGGAATATATTACAGTTTCCACATACATAGATTCAAGTATAGTCGCGGACAATAGTCGCGCGGTTGACGCGCTGGGTCAAACTTTATCGACAAACGCGGTGAGTAAATAATTATATATTGATGTCGCACAATATTGGGTCGTAGGGCCACGTACCTATATAACCTAAAGTACGAGTTATTCATAAATTTGCCGTGAATAGCCGACGATTAAATATTGATTGGTAATCAATGTACGTCGCGCATAATAACTTATAGCCTTCTATTGGTGCGATTAATGTGTCATTGACGTTCGCTCTATCATCTATCGTGTTATGTTTCTCGCTATTTCTCACCCTCTCTATTTTGCTTCCCTCTTTCTCTCCCTCTCTCCCTTTGTGGCCCCTAAATGACGACAAGAAATTGCGTGAGAGTGATCGACAAAGAAACTGGCGCGTGTCAAATGACGGTTTTTCCGGCGGGATCTTTTTATGACGCGCCCCATAAATCGCGGGCGAGGACAAAATCATTTGTTATATATCGGCCACGTTCGGCTGCCGGAAGACCCGCTAAAAAGCTTGACCGCATAGCGATCAGCTGCTGATGACAGTCACTTGAAACTTGCTCGAGTGAGTTTTCGAAGAATTCGTTCGCTTGTGTTTTACAACCTGTCGCAGGATTCGACTGACATTTCAACGCGTTGACATTGTGATGTTTGACGTTATCATCGCGGATGCAGGCGAATGTGCGTTTGTCGTTTATTTCAATAGTAGTTTGTGTACATATATTTAGGTGTATACATGTATGCGCGTGAAATTGCGCCAAATAACTGTGCAATAAAATTCGCGAATTAAACCGTTCTCTGATGGAGAATAAGAGATAACATGTTTCGTTTGGGAAATTTATCATTTTCTTGAAATTAATCGTACGATTAGTATATTGCAAATTAGAAATACAACCAAACTTATCAATATAATCACATGTGCTCTATATATATATGTGTGTAAATAATTCATACTCTATTATAGTCTTGTCTTAGATATAAAAAAAATAATTCTGTTATAAATAATTTGAATAATTGATTTTCTTGATTTTCCAAATTTATACGTTGCACTATAAATTGTAGATAACATTTTTGTTATATTTTTAGGAGAGAAATAAAAGTTTTTATATTTATATAATTGAAGCATTTTTCTAAAATTAGTGGTAATTTTGGCAATGTGGAAACAAAGGAATAGAATGAAAGAATTTCTATAGAGATTCCGTACTTGATTCTACTATAGAGAACTTGATACTGAATAGTCTTGTATACTGGGGTTAAACATTGCATTGTAATCGGCAATTTGCTTCGGGCATCGAAGCTTTCTCTTGCCAATGCGCTCTCACGCAATCGCTTTAACGATTGAGAACTCGATATTTTATCTATTAGCGATGTTAAAGATATTCAGATGCGGAGGTTAAAAGAAAATAAATAAAATACGAATTGGAAAATCTAAAGGAGTGGAAAATATATTTTAGCACAGAGAGAATCAATAAATAAATCTACATATTGTATATAACACAGTTGTGAATTATTATTTAATCGTCATAATGCGACTATTATCGTCGTGCAAGATTAATGTCGGTCCGATGTGATAGCGCGACTTTGATTGTACAATGTGACATTATATGTCAAGTATTAATGGAATATATGGGATATTAAATAGTTGTTAAACGTGTTTTGCATTACAATGAATTAAATCAAACTCAATATTATACTCGCGACAGTCATACTTAAAAGGTCATAATGAGATTTGCGATTATTTCGATTTACGTCACGAGTCTTCAATTTAACATTAATTTTTAGTTTATTCCCACATTTCCAACGTTTGTTCTTTCATATTATCGTGTTTGAAGAAAATAATAACGATCGAGATGTAAAATAAAATAATAATGAGCGTGGGCTAAATGTCAACGCGATTAATAAGCGCGTAATTTCGAATCGAAAATGGCTATGTCGTAAGATAATAATTTTGACGATGAAAATGCTCGAAATGCTGTGCACGCGCGCATTAATTAAATATGTTTAATTTGTGTAAAAATACTTGGTTTTACCTACCTACCAATCTTTTCTCGAGCGTGATTACACGCGACACAAGTGCATTCGTTAGTCTCTCGCTTAACCGCATTTAAAGTTTAAAAGCCGTCTGATTGAATCTAATAGTCATCGCCGCTGAAATTTACGTAATTGAACAACCGTTGTTGATTAATCGAAATTCGTCTCTCTCCCTCCTTTCTCTCTCGCTCTCTCTGTATATATATCTACCAGAATCTTTTTCGCCTGTTATATACGCATGCAGAATTCGATCGCACACCCAAATTAATTTATCGTTGACATAAGTGCACGCGATATATGTATGTGCATACGCAGTTACTTACTATTCATGCTTGTTTCTCTGTTTGTATAATATTCTACGCATGGCATGATGATAATAATACGACATAACGCAACATTCTCGTGAACAATTCATTGCCGTGATATTACGTAATATTGCGACCGATCAATATGTGTCCATTACGAGACATTATTAACACAACGCGCCGTAATGGTATTCATATAAAGCGGTAATAATAGTCGGTAGAGATAGGTAGGGCTCTAGAGTAACAACAATAAATATATTATTACATATAGAGTGGCTAGAGAGAAGGAGAAAGAGAGAGTGAGCCAGCTTATGTCACAGGACTCGCCCCGAATTATACGAGACGTTGTTTCCATTTCAGGGGCTTTTAGTCTGCCTCGGTTTTTCAATTTTCCTCGTTTATCCTCGTCACGCACGAGAACGCATTTGCGACCATATATGCTTGTTTGTTCTACGAAACTACGTCGTCGCTCGTCAAACGCGACGTGCTCATTACATTGATTGCCTGTCTATAAATATTTGTGCATATCTCTCGTTGATTATCCGCCGGTAGCGCTTTCAAAATTTTGCTCAATATAACGAGATAGCCGTATAAACGATAGTTTAACGTAGGTGCTTGGGTTTTTAGTAGACATTTATAGACCATATAGAGAATTAAGGCAGCTTGTATACCCTCGGACACAATCACGGACAAACACGCGCGAATCGTGTTTGCTCTCTTATCGAGTAAACAAACGGCGCGCGCGAACGATTATCATATGTCATATACCATAGAGGTATAGAGGCGCGTTACGATATGGATTTTCGCTCGTTTAATCAATCGAACCGATTGATCTCAATCTCACTCCAAATTGCAATTTTAAATATTAAAATAAAATGTTGATATTAATAATATATAAAGTATAACTTTATGAGAATTAATGTGTTCTTTCTGACGACACTTTCTTTTTTGTTCCATTAATTTCAATATTTCGGAGAACAATTTTCAGGAGATATTTATTCTTATATTTATTATTTGAATTTATTTTTTATTTATTCTAGCTGTTATTTTTTATTTCTTTATTACAAGGTAAATCTTGCATGTGTGTGTGTAAAGCTAACGTTCGTGGAAACTTATATATAGTGAATTTGATTGGATGCACCAGTGCGCACTGAGGGTATATAAAGGTTTATTACACACAAGTTCACAATGACACAAGTAATTAAGAAAGGAAAATAATTAGTAGTAAGTGCTATTATTATTGTTGTTCAATATGAATAATGATAATAATAATTTTTACTATTAATTATTTTCCTTTTTTAATTACTTGTATCATTGTGAATTTGTCTGTGATAAACCTTTATATGCACTCAGTGCGCACTGGTGCATCCAATCGAATTTGCTATTATAAATAATTAAGAATTCTGGCTTTATTTTAATAGTTCTATAGAGTTCTTGATAATTTAAATAAATATATTGAGACAAACTGAATGCATGAATATATTTATATCATTAATTCTATAGTTTACGTATTTACGAGATTGTATATGTTATAATGTGAAATAATAAGATTATTCCAATTTATGCATATATTTGATCTGTTACAGGTAGCATTGCGAGTGCCGTGTAAAGTTTCGCGTGTCGGGAGTGCCGTGTAAAGTGTTGCGCGTCGGGAGTGCCGTGTAAAGTGTCGGGCGATCGTAATTATTCGTGTTTTCGCGAGTGTCGTGAGTGCTACCAAGAGAGGAGGAGGAGGCCCGGGGGAGGCATCGGGCAACAACGGAGTATTTGTGAGGTATGCGAAATAACAATTACATTGTTTATTTATGTGATATTCGATTATTTGCCGACTTTCAAAATACCCTTGTGTATCTATATGTACACACATGTATATACATATAATTTTACATAATTTGATTATTTTGTTTTCAGATCAATGCGGCTATTCTGATATATGTATTACAATTTTGCTGTTGCACGTGTCGGTGAGTGAGAAATTGTTTAATTCTTGCATGATATCGATAAATCTTTTTATGCCCATATAAGATGCTTTTTTTGAATACGACTTTATTATAACAAATTCTCGTAAACGGAACTCGATTTTCTTACGAGAAGAAAGTCAATCAAGCGGTAATAAAACCAGAGTGACTTATGTCTTCAAGTCGACAGTCGTCTAGCGGCAATTCCGACTTTATATAAACGAATTGCACGCCTCGGGAGAAGAAAAACTCGTTATTTCCTGCTACTCTCGACAGTATGGACGGATATTACTGTCGTGCCTGTGCCGAGAAATTCTTTGAAATTCCGAATAAATAAGATAAGCAAATCGTGCAATAGCACAGCAGACAACTTTGACTGACTTTGAATAAAGAAAGGAGGGGGAGAGAGAGAGAGAGAGAGAACAGAAGAAAATTAAGGATATACTTTTATCGAGCCGCGTTTTGCATTTCCACTTCAGTTACAATCCGACAGTATTTTTCTTCAGTTTCCGTCTCGCGGAATAGAATAGAATTTTAATTATAAGATTGTGCCGCGGTGATCGTTCTCCTCTTTATCCCGGCCTCTTTTTTGCTACCTTTTTGCTTTTGAGAGATAAAATAATGCAATATGACGTGCTTATTCATAAAAAGTCTTTATAGCTGAACAATGTTATTTTTAATCTTCGATGTAAGATAATTATTGGCAGATTGTTGAGAAATTATCATATACTTATTTCATAAATTTTTAAAGAATTACTGTTTATTATTTTACATGTTTTATTTATGAAAAATGTTTTGTACTAACATATTACAAAATTATATATATTATTAAAAGATATATAGAAGGAGAGAAAATTATATATTATTATAGAAAATATTTAATTTTCTTATAAATCTTGAGTAAACATAAGTTGACGAGAATTATCATATACATAGATTCGTGACTGAATATTCATTAACGAACGGATTGTAAATATTGTCCTATCGCTCTTATCTACTTTGGCAAACTACGGTGAGTGAAATGTTTACTTAATAATATCTGTTAATTAATTTATATTTGAATCGCTGTCTAATTGGCGCGTATACATATGTATACACACGTTACTTTTTTGCGGAATGCTCTTTGTTGAAGGGCGAATATAGTGCTCGATGTTGATACGATACGAGAGGGTGCTTTAAACGATGTCTTTCACTCTTTGAAGCGCTCTCTTTGAAGCTTGAAATCGTGCATTCGACACACACACACACACACATTTGTCCGCAGATGTGCACCGGCGTAGACGAATGCTTTTTTCTCTCGAATGTATTCAAAAACACAACAAAGAACTACGGAAATTTTAACTTCGTTTTTAGCCTTCTCGGTGAATTTGTTTTAATAATCTTTGTCACATTATTTTCCCTAACACGCAAACTTACCGAACGCACTTTCCTGCATCTTTTCAAACTACTGTGTAACTCGTAACTTCTTACATAAATTTCTCGAAGCGTGCGCGTTGCAAGATCTTGATTGAGCCATAGAAAAGTTTTTTCTATCCTGTCGACTTTTCGCGGTGAAGTATTTGAAAGATTCACAACTGTCTTTCATTAAGACCCGTATTAAAAGCTACCCGCATTATTGAACGCGTTAACGAGTCTCTGGTCTCGAAGTCGAAGAAAAGTAAATCGCGATATCGGGGCTGGACTTGAGGAAAGAAAACGATAGGAAATCATCTCGTTTAAACTTATAAAACTAAGATTTGCTTATGTGCGTATACAAAATTTATGAAAAGAATTTTATCAAGGCTTCGAGAATATAAGTTGCAAAATATATATTTACAATGAGATTTATATGTATATATTAAACTATTTTTATGACGATATATATGATTTTAATATAATTTTGTATTTTTCTATTTTTAATTATGAATCAAACTCGTTTGAAATACTTAGTTTAAAAAATCATTTTCCGTATCATTTATTTTTTTGTTAATAAATGTTTATCATATTAGAGAGTTTTTTATCAATAAATTTATTCTTTTATTTGATACATATATTATTAACGTCAATCTCATGTATATATTTTTTCGAATTAAGTCTTTTAAATTTTGTGTAATATTCAAACGTATTATTCAAAGTTCCCCTATCTATTTGTCCATATAAAGTTGATCGCTCTAAAGTTATTTTACGTGATAGGAAACTTGGTTTAGCGACAGAGTTTTGCTACGACTCGAAAGCTAAAAGTTCACCAATAGAGAGAACGCAACATCAAAGGCGTAGATATCAATGCGAGTACTATACGATTTGTGTTTGATTTCTCATGTTGACATGGGATTTCTTTTATAAACGAGCACGATCATCTTTTTATATAAATTTTACGATTATGTCTCAATTTTTTACGGTTTCCTTAATTTTTCGCATAATGATATGCCATCCGTATGAATATATATCTTGAATAAACAGACATATAAGACATGAATATTTTAAGACCTAAAAGTAATATCGCATTGTAAAAATATTCTGCATTTATATCATTTATTTTTTATTTTTTTCTAGTTTTATGACATAAGAAACTTAGCTACATATTATATGAATATTCGGAGTGATTTAATTTTTCGCGAGAAAAGATTTGTACTATATGTAACATTTATGGACGCATTATTGAAATATTCCTCTTATTTCACGTTTTTGACGTAGAAATATGTCTTATATGCGACCACTGCAGAATTAATAACGATTTTTATTTTACGACACGCGGCGTGTAATATAATGTGTAACGTAATATCCATCAAGCTCATATGAATTTAATCTGGCTGATGTGCTTTTGATCCCATCCCCTTTAAGTGCCTGATTTTGAGGGCATCGGAATATAGCTTTCCTGTATAATTTTGTTATTACACATGCGATTTTACAAGTATCGAGTTACATATCGAGATTTCACACTCATCAAATTATTATAATTATTATTACAATAATTATTATTATAATACAATGATATTTAATATAATAATAATTATTATGATAATAATTATAATACCTATATAGGTATTATAAAAATATTTAGCCATTATTATTCTTAACTGTATACAATATAGATATATATTGTGTTTTCTAAATTCAGTTTTACAATTTTACGCGTTATAGTTGTTAGATATTGCTTTCTCTATGTTCCACTAGCGGGATTTGGATTCATGCTAATTTAGATATTCTCTTTCAAATAAGAGAATAGTAAATCTCTCAACATATTTTACATTTGCTAATCTTATCGCGAAATGAGATGCGATATGCAAAAATTTACAATTCCATGCTTTGTCGCGTTGTTATCGAAATTTATGATACATATATATTGCGATGAAACCCTAAGCAATGGATTTAATCTTTAACGCTTATGTGCAAATATATATATACATAATTAAACAAATCATATATAGTAGGCCAACTGAACGATTTTTGGTATTCAGACTTCGCAACACACACTTGAAATATCGGGGAAAAGGACTTGTTAAAACGATAATCATGCTCAAATGTCGCATAACTTGGCATCTCAGACCAATCGCCTTGCATATCTATTGGTCAACAGCGAAGAATCGTTTCAATTTTATATTTTAATATTTAACTAACTTTGTATTTTTAACATTTAACTTTGTATTTTAATATTTAACTTTTATGTATTGATAAAGACTGTAGTGCAGTCGAAACGTTTACAATTTATATCGATTCTGTAACGGAATATTAATTTAATTATTTAACTATTAATAAAAATTTTTACACCTTATTTATTTGCTCGTTCAGTTGGCCTACTATATATGATTTGTTTAATTTTGTTAAATTATACGAGCCTTTCATTAATTAATTTTTATATATACATATATTTTTTTTTATTCGACTATCTTCTCTCTCTGGTATCCTGTTTCTTTTTCATCCTTGCCGCAAATTGAATATTGATCGAATATCGATAGAATATCTCGACTTTTGCGCGTATGTCAACACATATGTATGTATATTTTCGAGTCCTCGACAATTTGTTATAAGCTACTTATCGAAATTTAAGTTGCCCCTCACACCTAAAGCTGGATAAAGTTTCAGTAAATTTCAGAACATACATGTGATGTAATGTATACTAATATTTTTTTAATGCAAGTTGGATCGATTATAAAAATCGAGGAAGCGACGAAGAAATGTCAGTCGACTGCACTGAAAAAACATTTCGTTAACTTGACTAAAACCTTTCAACGAAATATTATTTTGTTAATTAGACGTATAAAAATATTTAAATCAAGTGTAACATATTAAATCTAATAGCGTTTTCGATTGGGAAAAAGTTAGTGCGCACCAGTGCGCACTCAGTTCACACGAACACTGGACAAGTTCCATGGGTTGCACTGAATAGTGCAGGTGAAAAAGAACACGCCGAAATTTTCAGTGCCACTTGAGTTGACTAGATTCCGGGAAGAACGAAAAAGTAACCTCGACATCTTGTGTTCAGTTAAGTAATGATTTTTATTATATGTAATTAAATATAGAAGATGATCAAGAATATCACGTATGACAAATATAAAAATTATTATTTTCCAGTATAAAAATGCTATTACATTAAGTACATTAAATATATTTTAAAAAAGGGTATAGGTTCGATGTTTATATAAAAAGATATAACACTTACGGTGTCATTATCCATTTTTTCACACATTCTACATAATTTACAGTTTTTGGAATTATTCTTCTAGTTCGAAGAGTTGTAATTATTTCTTCTTGCTCGCTTGAACTAGAAGAAGATTCCAAAAATGTCTCCAAAATATTAAAGAGAGCCAAATCCGAATTGCTCATTATGTCGAATTTTCGTTCAAAAGAATGCCCTACTGCTTGCATGCATCCAGTGCACTGAACTGGCACCGTCAAAATATCTCGTGCCACTTAGTGCGCACTGAGTGCGCACTATGCGAGTGTTGTGCGTTCAAACTGTGGCGATAAATGCCACAAGAATATTAAAATATATAAAAAATAAAAAATGTACACGAAATAAAAATATATGACAAGCGACGAGTGTTAAGGATATCGCGACCGGTGACACAAAATAATAAATAAATAAATAAGCGTCTAGCATGACGAAGATAGATTTTGACTCGCGCTCGCGATACACGGTTTTCCTCGGTGGAGAGTAAAAGTCTGTATTTAATAATCCGAATAAACGCAGCAAAAGACAATATAATTATAACACCTATTAACTATTCCGTCTTAACGATCCTCTCCCGATTCGCGATATTGATAGAGCAATAATTAACGAACTAAGCTACACACGCTCGCCCAAAAAACGAACACGCAACACTAGTCAAGTGCGCATTGGCACTACCAATCGAACACGCGCCTGACATTCAGTGCAGCCAGTGCACCCCAATCGAAAACGCTATTAGTGCGCACTGAGTGCGCACTATGCGAGTGTTGTGCGTTCAAACGAACACGCAACACTAGCCAAGTGCGCATGGCCACTACCAATCGAACACGCGCCTGACATTCAGTGCAGCCAGTGCACCCAATCGAAAACGCTATAACAAAACGTATATTTGACTTAAATACTAATTAGGTTTTTTTATCAAAAATAAATTTTGTTTAAAATTAGTTAAGTTAATAAATTTTTTTAATGGAAGTGAGTTTTTTTATTTTTTCTTCACCCAGAGCAACATAAAAATTCGGTAAAAGTTCTGTTATTTTTTAGTACGTTGCTGTGCGTTTGCCCCCTTTAGATGGCGCAAGGGGGAGAAAGAAAAAACCCTTTTTTGTCATAACGCGAGGTTTTCCGACCGGCTTTGTCTGCTTTTTACTTCTGACTTTTCTCGTTCGATATCAGATACATCCATCTTTTTTTCCCTCCCTTTAAAAAAACTTTAAACGGGGAATTTTGGGGAATCATGTAAGCCAGGGGTATTTCTTTGGGTCCGAAAATGGACGAATACAAAAAAGGGTGTTAAAGCCAAAGTTTGCGTTAAAAACCCTTTTTCTAGCAAAAAATCCGGCTTGTTT
>NW_028190867.1:0-25000 GCF_048542155.1 Nylanderia fulva
GGGGTGCGCAACTTGAGAGCAATGATAAGGGATCCAATCAAATGATCGATGGATGGATTAACCGGGGTGTATGCTGGGAAATTTGTGTGGTGAGGAAAAAGTTTGGAACTGAAAGGCTTGGAAGAGCAGACGGCCTCCCACGTGCAGGAGGATGGAACAAGGGAGAAAGAATATGATTAAAATTTTTTTCGGGAGTTAAGGGAAAGGCGGAGGGGAAAGGGGAAAATTTGGAAACATTTGTGTGCGGCTGGAACGGGGATCCTGGAGCGTTTAAAAGGTGTGCAGGGAAGCGGATAGGGAAAGATTATTTGCATAAATGGGATAAGTGCGGTACGGGAAAAGAAGCGTGGAACAAATGAAAAATTTTTTCCCGGGCAGCGGACAACGGGCGATGGCCGGGGTAACATAAGAAAAAAACCAGTTTGGGGCAATGGTTTCGCGTGAGATCGATAAAGTGGGAAAGACCCTGGTATGGAGGGTGAGTGCTGAAGTTGGAGCGATTTGGCGTCTGTCCTGGTAGGTAAAAAAATGTCATTATGTCTAATACCGTTTTCCCCCGCGTAAAAACGCGCGGGTGTATTTATTGAAGTCCCCCTATAAACCTAGGTCGGACCCTGGGTCTTATACCCCATTTCCTGCTTCCGTCGAGGAAATTTTTGACCAATGATGGTTGGGAAAGACTCACAACGATTGTGGAAAATGTGCGCCCGTACGGATTCGTAAAATGGGTCGACCGGGGATCGTGGAATGAGTCATGACTGGGTAAATGGGTGGGGATAAGAAAGATTTTAGGAGTGTTTGTGGACTTCAAGGGACTTTGATAACCAGATGGGAATGTGTATCGAGAATTCTAGGTTGAAGAAAAAAATTAAATTATGGAAAGTTTTTCCCCACGGCCCGGGTACATGAAGTCTGTACCATGGGGAAAGGGACTTTAAAACGTGGCTGCCCGGGGCTCCTCTGTGGCCCTTTATTGGAACCTAAATGGATAACTTTTTGTGGCCTGCGTAGAGGAAAATGTAAGTTTTCGTACGCGGAAAAAAGTGCGGGGTTTGGAAGGCCAAGCCGAGCGGATTAGAAAAGGGTCGAGTGGATGAAAAAGGTGTCAAGGGGAAGTAAAGTAATTGAGTGTGTCTAGACAGACTGTAGATTTTGATAAAAGGGTTATGGCTGAGACGCCCCCCAAAATGTCGATAAATGATAATGCGTGGGTATCGGGGAGCGTAAAATTCTGGGGGTTTTGTGGGGTTAAAGGATAACACGTTTTTCATCTGGAGTTCTAAAAAAGTAGTTTGTGGGAAATTGGACGTTGTTGAAATTGGGGTTTCAAAAGAGGCTGTGCTGTGTTTTAAAAAGGGTCGTTCTGTCGTGGTGATGTAGGGAGGGTGTATGGTATGAAGGGAAATTCGGTAGGAAGGGAGCTCATGAATGGGGTGTCACGGTGGTTTTGAGTGCTTGTTTAAATTAGTAAAGGGTCTCCACGGGGGCCATGCAAGCCTTATGGTTGGCTTCCGGGGGACCGATGCGTGAAAAAGGGGAATGTTTACAAGTAGAAAGGGAATTAAAGGGTGAGTATATTTAGTGAATGATGGGACTTTGCGTGAGAAGGGGGTGGAAGGAAATTTTGGTGGTGAAAAGACTGTATGAGATTGGCAGAATAGATGGGATAGGGAAAAAGGAAAATGACTTAATTATAAAGAATGAAGTTTGGGGGTGAATGCGAGGTTCGACCTAGCTTGAGTCTGGGTATTTTCTACAGGGCAGGGAAATTTTAAATAAATTTCGTATAAGCGGGTCTGTCTGAAGTGAAGCTTGCGTGGGGGAGCGGAGAAGAAAATTGGGAAAAGTGGGGTTTGAGTGCCCAAATGTAGGGTAGGGGAACCTGAGTGAGTGGGTGTAGTGCGAGAGAAGGGCATGTGGATGTGAGTCGCATTTGGGAATGTAGGAAAAGGGATGAAAGTTTTTGGTGGTATGAAAAAACTGTTTTTTCAGAGAAGGGGGGGGCGATCGGGAAAAAAATGGAGAACCTTTTTCCCGGGGAACATGGCCCCCCAATCCGGGGAGGTGAATCCCCCGAAACTGGGAGGGGTCTGGGCCACAAACCCAAACCAGTATCTTGCTGGTCCCCACGGAGCGGGGTTCCCATGGGATTCGTCCCTCTCCGGGGCTTTTGGGTGGGACCGTGGGGGTGTGGTTGAAGCCGCATGCGGGTTGGGGTCTGGGGCCCCTCGGGGGTGAGCACGTTCTGCTCGGCACCATCCTGCACACGGGGAAGCTTTGGACAGGCGCTCCCCCGCCGTTGGGTTGCCGAAACCCTGAAACTCGGAGGTCTACTGGTAGTTCCTGGCCCGCGGGAAAAACTGATTGGGCTTATCCCAATTCCGCCCCCTGGGGGTCTGTATTAAGCTCCTGAGCGGTACGCACGTTAAATCAACCAGGGACATCTTCCCTATCTACTTCTCCCGGGGGTGGCCATGCCTCTTGCTGGGCTGAAATGTTCCCCCAGGGGGGGGGTGGGCATGGAGCCCTCCTTGATAAAGGGAAAGCCCGCTTTTGCGGGACCAATTTTGTTTAATCCATCGTAAAAAACACGGGGATAACGTCTAGTGCCGGCGGGGCGAGTCCCAGCAAAGGGGGCCAAATGCCAAAAAGTGGCAGATAGATAGCTCCCCATGTTGCAGCTGGGAAACGCAATTGTGCCCAAAAAGGGGACCGTGTTTAACAAAAACAAAAAACTCGTAAAAAGGGGTGAATACCGAAATCCTGGCAGGGCTTGCCTCCCGGGCCCTCGGAGGGGTATACCCCTCTAACCTAATCTCCTAGGCCGAGCTCCCCGACTGGCAAAGGGGAAAACTTATTTTTTAAAAAGGGCCGACGCGCCCCCCTGTGGCCCCAAAAAGGGTTTTAGTTCCACAGTCAATGACGCGAGGCTCATCCTTGGCCGTTCTCGAGTTCGACGGAGCATTAAAAAGACATTGAGCCCCACCGTGTAATACTCCTGCAGTGTGAGAAAAGTCTGAAAGGCCAAGGCGCGTGGTGTTCACAAAACCCCCGGCGTCGGGCCCTTTTTTTAGAAAAAATTTAATTATTTTTCTTTTTATTTTTTTTGTTTTTGCGCTCTTCCCCAAAAAAATTTTAATTTTTTTTCATACGGACCAACGTGCTTACTCAACCTACCCTATTGCGAGCAGATACTCAGCGCCACAATATCCACACCACCGGCATATGTCCTGTCGCTAACTGACGCTGACCCTGCAAAAACCCGGGCAAAAACAACCTGACCCCGCACGCGGGCCAAAGCAAACCTGACCCCGCACGTATTTTGCTGGAGGCTGGCGTCTCGCGACTCCCCGTCGGGGTCCAGGGGCGGGCTTTTTTCCCGGGGAAAAGGCAACCCCTTTCGACTTTGTCCGAATTTAAAAAGAAAACAGCCGGGGGCGGTTTTTGTCCGATTTTTAAAGCACACGTCGCGATGGGCTTTGTTGTTTTTTAAAAGCAACCGTCGCGATGGGGCTTTGTTTTTTTTTAAAAGAACCCCAACCCCGGGGTTTCGGGTTTGTTGCTTTTTAAAAGGGGCAACAGGGGCCGTGATCGGACTTAATGGGGATTGCGAAAGCAACACGCCGCGGTCTGGTTTTTGTCCGGGATTCGAGGGCAACGGGGCGCCGGTCGGATTTGGCCAAATTCAAAAAAACACCCGCGGTGGATTTCTCCGTTTTTTTTTGAAAGCAACACCCGCGCGGGGACTTTGCCCGATTTAAAAGCAACACGCCGCGCCGGACTTTGCCGATTTAAAACACCACGCCCTTTACCCCCCTTTTGGGTCTGTGCGAAACGGCGCAGGCCAATTTTAAAATTGCGTTTCCGGGGGGGCCCTTTGGCGAGCAGCGTTTCCGCGGACTTTATGCGTAAGCAGAACGCCCCCCTAGTCCTAATGCCTCCCTGTTTCCGGGGCAAACCCCGGGGAGACTTGTTTTCTCAAAGCACACGCCGGTAAATTTCATCATCTCCTGATCGGGGTGGGGTCACTTTGTGGCGCCCCCCTCCTCCGAAAAAACCATCCTCCAAAAGACGCCCGGTTCACTGGGGGAAAATTTGAATGGCAGGGATGCGGGGAGGTAACCCCGGGGGGGGGGGGTTTGGGGGGGAAGGGAAATTTGGGGGGGGAAAAAACCTTACTTGTTGAACGGCGGGGGGGGGGTGGGGGGAAGATGGTAGAAGCCCCTTGGGGGTTTGGGCAAGATTTGGGGTGTAAACGTTGGTTTGCACGAGGTAAGGGGTTGGGGTAATGGAAAGAAAAAAGAATGGGGGGGAAATTGGGGGGCAGGGGGGAAAAAGCGGAAGGCAAAAATGAAAAGCGTAGGGTAACTGGGGTGGCTTACAAACCCCCAAGCCAAGGTGGGGATAGCGTCCAGGGGTTCGGGCTGGGTGTAAACAAAGCCGCAAAAGATTCCCGTAGGGGACCTGGCCAACCCTCGTAATTTTCGCCCCACTCGGGGACTGGGGCTCTCCCCCGGGGCCCTTCGACCGCCAAAACGGGTTTATTATGGGAAAAAAAAAAAACCAACCAAAACTAAAAAAAGAGATAATAGATGACAAGCACACAAAAAGGATAAAAATAGGAGAGGAACAGGACCCCCCTTTAAAAAGGGAAGGGGGGCATCACAGTGCCGCCATCTGCCAAAATAGTGGGGTGGAGGGGCGGGGGGGCCTTGCTCCCCTCCCTTAACAAGGCGTGGAGGCGTTGACTCCCCAGCTGAGAGGGGGGACACAAGGCCAAATCACAAAAATTTTTGGGGAAAAGAGAGGCCGAGAGTATTTGTTTTTCCCCCGCCCCCAAGCGCCAAAACTGCAGAAAGGGGAAAGGCGCGGGGGATGGCAACAAGGGTTTTTTTAGCTCCTGGAAACGCGGAGTTGGGGTTTGAAAAACAGGGGTGAAGTTACGACAAGGCAGGTGTGTGTGATGGAAAGGGGAAACGATGAATGAGAGCGTTGCGGAAATGATTAGTGCGTCTGAAGTAAAATTGGGGGGCGAGGGTCCTAAAATTCTTTTTTACGGGGAAAAAACAAAATTTCAAAGAGTGGAGTAAAATACTACATTGTGGGAAAATTAAAAAAAGATGAAAAAATTCGAAGAGAGAAAAACGGGGGAAAATGATAGTGTTCGCGAGGAGTCGGGGATTAAACCCACGGCGGACTGGAAAGCTATGCGAGCGTGAGTGCGAAAATGTTGAAAAGGCTGATTGAAAAGGCAGGAATGAATGTGAAGAAGTACGAAAGAAAAAGTTATGCGGGAATAGGGAGAGCATGATGCAAATGCGAGGTGACAAATGAGGAGTAAAAAGGGGAGAATAAAAAAACATGTAGCAATCACTGAAAGTGCGGGAAAAGGTGAGGAAAGTGAGGAAAGGAGGGGTGCAAAATTTGGGCGATCAGAGTGAGTTTAAAAGAATAAGAGTGTGGGGCATTTTAAAAAGCTGGGCCAAAAGGTTTGGGTGCCTCGCAAATAGGCCCAAAAATCTCTTGTACGATGTCCGAAAGATTGGGGATGAAAGGGTTTAAGAAGGGAAAATTTTAAGGGCTTGAAAGGGGGGTGGATAGAGTTTTATGGGACTTGCGTGTTGTGATAGAAGCGAAAAAAGATGCAACCTGCGGAAAAATTTATATTTAGAAGTTCGGTTCAATAAGGAAATTTCTCTGTAATACGGGCATGTTTGTGCGAAAGGCCTTTAGGGTGAAAAAGTTTTTCATGTGCTAGGTGCCACAATGCTTTGCATTTTCCATGATGCGGCAATGCACCAAAAAAAAAACTTGCCAAAAATTGGGGTGTGTAGGAAATATGAGATTGTAAAAAAAGGGTTGTGGAAATGTAAAAACTAAAGGGGGCAAAAATGTCATTCGGGTTTTGTCCGAATGTGCCCGAATACGTAAGCGTTTAAAAGAGGAAAACGAGAATAAATGACAAAATGGGGCGTGAATTATTTCAGTTAACTGCCAAGGCTTTGGGTTATGTGTATCTGGGTGGGTGATTGCGCGAACGTCAGTGAGTGTAGCCTGCCAAAAAACCGTAAAAGGCTGGACGGGGGTGGGCTTGCCCATAGTATGGATTTTGTTTGCGAGAGTGGGGCGGTGAAAAACACATGGTGGGAATTTCAGGTTTGACGTGATGTCTGAGAGAGTGTACGAAAGAACTTGGGGTGTGGGGGTTGGTTTAAGGGGGGCTTTGGCGAAATGTATGGGGTTCCCCTGTCGCCAGTACGAAAGTATCGACCTACTTGGGGACTGGGCAGGTATGTGAGACGCCGGGGAAAGCGTCTGCTGATAGGTTGGAGCAAAAGCCTCCTCCCTTGGTATAGCAGGGTGGAGGGAGTAAGAGAGTGAACGCGTGGGGACTGATCGAGGAATGGATGATTGCGAGCGGGTAATGGGGAAAGGCCAGCAAATTTTAAATCTTCACGGGCCGAAAGGGGGGAAATGACACGATGTCACCTCTTGAACGCGTGAATGGAGGGTGCCCGGGAGATTTGGGGAATAAAGCCTGATTGGGGATGAGTACCATAAGTTTGCTAATACGGGTGGGACACAAGAGAATGTGGACACAAGAGGACATGTGTTAAAAGGGTGTGCAGGACGTAGACTGGGGAAGGGGATATGTGGATTGCGAGAGAGTGCGTTAAGGATCAGCAGCGCCAAGACGAACGGGTCGCGAGCTTGTAGAGCGAATGATGAAATGGGTCCAATGCAAAGATCATAGAAAGAGGTGTAAAACCCGGGGTATTAGGAAGCTTTTTGTGGGGGACGATAGCTTAGGCGAAGAAAATGAGGAAGCAGACGTTCCTACCAGCGTGCGAGAAAAAAGGAATAAGCAGAGTGGAAGAAAGAATGAAGAATAAAAATGTTTTGCGGGGGGTAAAGAAAATGCGAAGAGTGAAAGGGGAATTTTAAGCATCTTACGTGACTGGGGGCAGGGATCCTGGGGCGATTGTAAAGGTGTGCATGGGAAAGCGTGAAGGGGAGATTTATGGCATAAAGTGGGGGATAGAGTGACATACATGGGAAAGCGTGGGTGGCCAAAAAAGATTTTTCCCCGGGAGCAAGGGCCCAACGTGCGATGGACGTCAGGGAGAGTGAGGGGGGAAAAGGCTTTTTAAAGGACGGGTTTATGTGGCGTGAGTCGATGAAATGGGTAAGGGCCCTGGTATGGTGGTTGATGCTAGTGTTGCGACGATTTGGCGTGCTGTCTCGGGTTGGATGAAAAATGTATGATTATTTCGAAAACAGCGGTTTCCCCCCCCCCTGGAAAAATCGCGGGGGGTAGTGTTATTTAAACCCCCATTAAACCTAGGGGTCGGACCCTGGGGCTTATGGCCCCTTTGACTGCTGTCCCCTGCTGGGAAAATGTTGGGCGAATGATGGTTGGGGAAAACCTCGGCGAACGATGTTGGAAGAATTTTGTGACGCCCGTACGGATTCGAAGGAAACGTCGACCAGGATGCATGGAACGAGTGCTGACTGGGTATGGGCGGAAGAAAATTTTTGGATTTTTCGGGACCCTTAAAAAGGGGGTTTGATAATTTAAATGGGAAGGGGGTATCGAGAAATTGCGTGAGGTTGAATTGAAAAATTGAAATTATGGGAAAAAACATTTTAGCGGCAGGCTTATGCATGTGGGGGGGCGTGTGACACAGTGTGGAAGGACGTAAAACGTGGCCCCCGCGGGGTCCACTGTGGGCCCTTTATATGGAACCTAATATGGATGCTGTTGGCGGCTCGTGGGGGGTTTAATGTAAAGTGGGTTTCTAGCGGATAAATTTTGTTGGTCTTTTGGAAGGACAAGCCACGGGGTTGGGAAAAAATTTTCGGGTGGATAAGGTTACGAAAGGGGAGTGAAGGTGTGATGTGCTGAGAACAAACTGTGTGATGTTTTTAAAGGGATTGGCTGGGACAGGCCTCCCCAAATTCAGTAATGATAATCGTGAGGGATCGAGGAGCGTGAAAAAATCTGGGTGTTTGTGTGAGTGAAAGGATGAAATACAGGGTTGCATCTGGAGTGTCTAGAAGAATGATGAATGTTGGGGGGAAATTAAAAAAACCTTTTAAAGTATGGGGGTTTCAAAGAAGTTGGGGCTTGTTTTTTTAAAGGCTGTTCATGTCGGTGTGATTATGGAGCGAGTGTATGGTTTTGGAGGATAGTTTTTAATTGCGAGGGGGCTCATAAAAAGGTGTCAGCGAGTGGGGGTTGATGCGTGCTGAATGTATGTAAAAGGTTTCCACGGGGGCCCCGCAAATCCTTATGGGGGGCTTTCCCTGGGACCTGGGGTGCGGAGAAAAGGGGTGTTTGTATAAGGTGAGAAAGGAAATTTTATGGGTGGTATGATTAGTGAAAAATATGCTTGCGGAAGGGGGTGTGAAAGGGTATGGAAATTTGGGGATTGAAAGGCTGTTGGTTGGCAGAAAAGATTGGATGGTGCAGAAAGGGAAAAGTGACGTAGAATTATAAAGAATTAAGGGTTTGCGGGTGATGCCCCAGATTCGAGCCTAGCTTAGCCTGGGCTATATTCTGACAGGGGATGGAATTTTAAAAATTCTTATAAAACGTGGGCTGTCCGAAGTAACGTGCGGCGAGCGGAGAGAGAAAAATTGAACTGTGTTTTGGGTTTTGTCCAATGTTGGGGATGTGCGGAAAACCCGAGTGAGTGGGGTGATTGTGCCCAGGGAAAGGCATGTGGATGTGAGTCGCATGTTGGAAGTAAGGAAAGGTAGAAAATGTTTGGGGTTTTTTTCAAAAAGCTCGAAAAAACTCCTGGAATAAAAAAAATTATTCTGTTCGAATAATTTTTATTAAAGTTCTAAATAACGATATTTACGCAAATCGTTTTTTTTATGTTTTTTCGCGGAGAAAACGCGACTAAAATCAATCTGTCTCAAAAAAAATTTTTCAAATATTAACAATTAAAGATTCACAAAACCCTTTCCGCCGAAAAATTTTTTCAGTGAGCAGCCGCTTTTCCACGGGGGGCCTCTTTTTACCAAAAATTATCGCGATCACCCGCGCGCGCATCTTTTTGCCACCGTTTTCCTTATTTTTTTCACGGCCCTAAGGCGTGCCCCCCCACCCCCCTCGAGCACACTTAAAATTGCCGCAATAATTGGGGGCTTCCCGAAAAAATGGGGTTTCTTTGAAAACCCTAAAGAGAGCTCGCCCCAAATCCGGGCCCTTTTCGCTTTTTTCCCCCGGAACCCCATAAAGCAACCAGAGTGGGTGGTTTGTAAAATTTTTGGGGGAATTGTTGGGTGGGGAATTTTTTATTTTTGTATTTTAAAATAAAAGGGTGATCTTCCGGTGGAGGGGGTGGGCGGGTTTTCCTTTTTTTGGAAAGGGCTTTTTGCTTTTGGGAACAAAATTTGGGGTGGGGGCCCCGGGGGTGGGGTTGGGAATTCAATCCAAAGTGGAAGGTTTCGGGTGAGGGAGATTAAAGCCCGGGGGGTTTAGCCTTGGGGGAAGGGGGCCAGGGGCATGGAATTTTAAATTAAATGTAAAAGCGTGTCTCCCCCTGAGAGTATCAAAAACTGGGCAGGGGCCAAAGGAAAAAATTGAACCGGTGTTTGGGGGGGGGGTGTTGTGTTGGTATTTGCGGTTTTTTTGGGTGGTGGGTGTGGTTGGGGTGGGGGTGGGGTGGGGGGTGTGGGGGGGGGGGGGCGGGTTGGGGGGGGTGGGAAGGGGGGGAAGTGTTGGTGTTTTTGGGGGGGGGGGGTTCAAAAATTGGGGGGGGTGGGTTAAAAATTATTCGGGGGGGGGGGTTGGGGGGAAATCTTTTTTTGGGTTCCTTGCGTTTTAAAAAGGGTTTTTGGGGGGTGGGGGGGTAAAAAGGGGGGGGAAAAAATTTTGTTAAAAATTCTAAATTTCCCAAAAGGGGGAATTGGGGGGTTGGGGGGGGGGTATTTTTTGTGAGCGGGGCTCGGTTTTTGGGGGGGGGTTTTTTTATGGGGGTTCCGGGATAAACCCGGGGGGTTTTAAGGGTTTTTCTTTTGCCCCGTTTTGGGGGGGGGGGTTTTTTGGTTTTTTTGGGGGGCGGGGGCGGGGGGTTGGGGGGGGGTTTTGGGGTCCCTGGAATTTTAAATTGGGGGGTGCTTTGGGGTTTTGGGGTTGTTTTCGGCCCCTGGGTCCCTGGAGTCCCCCTTCCGGGTTTTTTATAAGTTTCCCGGGAAAAAAGGGGGCAACCGAGTTTGTAAGGGCTAAAATTTGGGGGGCCCCGGGGGGGGTTTTTGGGGGGTTAAAAAAATGTTCTTTGGGGGTTTTAGGGATTTTTTTCGGGGGAAAAAAAACTGGTTTTTTGGAAAGTTTTTGGGGAATTTTTTTAAAGGGGGGGTTTGGGGGGGGCGGGGGGAAAAACCAAAAAGGGTGAAGGGTGGGGAGGGGGTTTTTCCCGAAGGGTTGGTAAATTTTTCGGGCCCTTACCTCGTGAGGCAATTAAAAAAAGTTGGGGGGGGAGGGGTGGGGAAGGTGAAAGGGGGGGGGGGGGGGGTGGGGGGGCCTTTTCCTTTTGGGGGGGGGGGGTGCCCCGGGGGGGGGCTGGGTGCCCAGGGGTTGGGGGATTTAAAATTGGGGGGGGGGGGGTTAGGGTGGAAAGTCGGGGGAAAGGGGGGGGGGGTTCCCCGGGGTTCGGGGGGGGGGGGGGGGGCCCCCAAATTCTGGATCACTGGGTGGGGAGGGGAAATTTTTAAAGACGCGCACGACCTTATCCGGGGCGGCCCTTAAAAAGAAAAAATTAAATTGAGACGATTTTTTTAAAAAATCAGTTTTTCCCATGCAGATCCCGAAAATCTATACAAAGCCCCGCAAAGGCAACTTGAGGGGCCTTGCGCCGACTTTTGGGGGGCGTTGCACCAACAACCCTTTTGCCTTCTGGGGGGCCCGTCAGGGGCCACGGGTCCGCACCTGCCGCGCACCCGGGAAACCCGGGGGGGCCAAATTCTCGGGTGCCAAACCCCGGTTTGGCCGTTTTTTCCCGGGGGGGGGGATCTTTTTTCCCTCCGGGGGGGGTGCGGGAACCGCGATCCCCCAACATCAGCGTTTCCCATCACCTTTCCCTCTATCGGACGGCCCGGCTAAAAAATTTAATAAATTTTCGTTACCCGTCACTAGCGACAATTTGGGGAGCGGTTTGGGCCCGATACTGGCCAAGGGGGCCCTAAAACCACAAAACAAAAAATTTGGGATCCGTTTCCCAAACTTTGCCACGTTCATGGGGCCCGGGGGGCCAAAGAAAAAAGGAAAAACCGCAGGGGAGTTGGGGACGCTCCCCACGGGGGTTCCACGGGGCCCCCCGCAAGGGTCAAAGAGAAATCGGGGCGCCAATAAACCCCCCACGGGGGGGGGAACCTCTTCAACTTCCGGGGTTGACTGACTTTTTGAGGGCAGGGCACAGGGTCTGGAGGGGGATTTCGGGGGGCCATTTTTTCAGCCCTCACAGACCACCGGGGGGAAAACGAGGGCACTCTTTGATTTTATCGTCGGCGGCCCTTTACGCTTAAGGGCCCACGCCAAAGGGGCTTCAAAAACCGGGCCGGGGGAATCCCTCCACGGATCCCCCGGGGGCCACAGGGTAAAAAAAACCCCAAAAGGATCGAACCCCCGGGGAAACGGTCCCTGTGTCGCGAGAACCACACTTTGATTTCCCTCCGAATTTCAAGGCCAACGGTCAAGGGAGGGGAAGGCATTCATAGAGACAAGCAAGCCGCACAATTGTTTTGGGGGGCGGGGGGCCATTTTTTTATCTCCTGCCAGTCAAAAAGAACTGCCTCACAGGGGGGGCGACGCACACACCACACGATTTTGAGGGACCCACCGCCTCTTCACTATCAGTTTTGGGCCACCACAAGGGGGCGCCACCACCGGGACCACGACTCTGCAACATAAAGGGATCAAAAGGGCCCGGGGTTCTTCTGGAAACAGCTCAGTGAACACCCCCCGTCGTTTTTCCCCAACCCAAAACCGCCGTACCGCTCTGATCCCCAAATGCTTTTTTTTTGTCGATCTTTTTAAGCCCTTTGGGCCAAAACCCTTCGCCTTCCTGGGGTTTCCCAAACGATCTCCCCGATTTTGGCCCTGGGAAAGGGCCCGCTAAGGACCCTCGAAGGCCAAAGAAAAGGGGGGGCTGCACGTAAATCGAAGGGTAAACCAAACCCCGACATCAGCGGGGTAGCCTTTGTGCTCTCGCAACCCAACTGCAGAAAGGGATAAATCCCCCCAACGAGGAGAACCCCGCTGGCCTCATCCCCAAAGGACTCCCGGGCCGTCCTCTTTTTTTTGGACAGGGGAACCCAGCTGAGTTAACTCCCCTAGGAGCCTATTTTTTAATTTCCTTTTATTCCAGGAAAAGGGGCCCCCGGGGGGGGTTTCCCCAAATTCCGATCGTTCAGAAAAACAAACCTGGGGGGGAAACCCCTCTCGGGGCGGTTTCACCCGCTTTCGGCAAGGGACATCGCCGCCCCTTCCGATGCACCCCCCGACTTTACCTGGGGGCCGACCTCGTTCGCCGCTTTTGGGGAGCAGGAAGCGACCCCAATTCTCAGGCTCCACTCCTCCTGACAAAAAACCAGGGGCGGGGAGCTTAAACGGGGCCCAAACCGTCACACGCACGCCCACCGGAAGATACTTTGGGGGGACTCCCTTTCTCGAAATCACCGCCGCCCGACTTTTCCCAAGGGACACCCCCGGGGCCCCCCAGGGGAAGCACCCCGAAGGCCATGGGCCAAGGGAAAAGCCGGAAAAAACTTTCCAAATTCGGCCCCCTTTTTACCCAAATCTTCAATGCGGGAAAACAGGACCTGCAACACATGAAGGGTTTAAATATCCCCAACAACAGGGGGGGCAAGTCAATTCTCCTTACCGAAATCACGGGGCCCTTAACTAGTCGAGCACGAGGGAAACAAAACCCCAAAAGTCGTTTTCACGGCTCTCAACACACGAACCGGGCCCCTCGCTAAATTCGAAATCTGCTGACGGGGGGGGCAAATTTACTGCCCGCTTCCACCGAGTGGGGGTCTCCCGAGGGGCTTTTTTTGGCACCGGTATTTTTCCCTTTCACGGGACATGAAAAGATTTAAAATCCAAATTCTCGTACAACCTGAGGACGCGGGGGTTTCCTTCAAACGTACTTTTGGGGGCATAACAGAACGAACAAATTTTCCAGGGTAAAAAACTGTTTGAGCGCCACTATTAGCCGTACCTGAGCCATCGTCGACTGGTCAACCAGCATCCACACTGTCACGCTGGCGTCATCTCCAATTGATGCGAGACCATTTTTGGCAGCGTTGGTCAGCGGAGTACGTGCACGGCCTCAACCCCCGCACCAAATGGGTCAAGGCCGAGGCCGCACCTCACGTGAGGGACCTCTGTCTCATTCGTTCGGAGCTCACCCCTCCGACCCGATGGCCTCTCGCACGGATCACGAGACTGCATCCCGGGGACGACGGTATCGTCCGCGTAGTTTCGGTCCGCACCGCCACATCCGAATTCGTGCGCCCGCTCGTTAAATTAGTCATGCTTCCGGGCGCGGATCGTATTCCTGGCATGACTAACGCGGACACATCGTCCGCCGGCACATAATTCATCTCGCGACACTTTTCACCTCACGCACTGTATCACTCGTCACATCTCATTTTTTTTTTTTCATCCATTACCGCACTTACATTTCATCCATCACCGCACTTACATTTGATCCATCACCGCACGGATAATTGTTCCATCATCGCACTGCACTACACAACTCACCAAACACGCGGTTTCATTGCCTCAGCTGATCACCACATGTTCATTGTATCAGCTGATCGATTCAATTACCACGCGATCATCACGTGTATTTCTCCGCGCCTGCGCGTCTACCCCACCATCGATCACTATCGATTCGAGCTTCCGCGGCCGAAATTCCACACATGTTGTCACTGCGCGACAAGGCGGGCGGGAATGTTCAAAACGCATCAGAAAATATTAGCCGTGGAATAAAATAAAATATTCTGTTCGAATAATATTTTAGAAGATTCTAGAATAATCGATATTTACAGCAAATAGTTTTTTGTATGTTTTTCGCGGAGAAACAACGACATAAATCAATCTGTCTCAAAAAAAACATTCCTCCAAATATCAACAATTAACGGTATCACAACCGTTCCGCCGAATAATTAGTTTCAGTGAGCATGCGCGGCTTACCACGGGCGCCTCTTTTCACCAATAATTATCGCGATCACCCGCGCGCGCATGCTTTCTGCCAGCCGTCTTCCGTTAATTTTGACAGCGGCCAATAATGAGCTGTGCCCTCGAGTCACCTCGAGCACACTTAAAATTGCTCGCAATAATTGGCGCTTCTCGAAAGGGTGGGTTTTTTGCGGAAACCCATAAAAGAGAGCTCGCACCCGAAATCGGGGCCTTATCGCTTTTTCCGCCGTGAACCGCATAACGCAACCGCAGATTTGTAAAACCGCAGAAATTCGTTGACGACCGCCGCTTATTCCGCACCTTGATTTGAGTTCGATTTTCTCTGTAAATTAATTAAGATTGTAAAAGTTTGTTAAAGTGTTCGTTTTCTAATTGTTTTATAATATTAAAGTCAGTTTAATACAAAGAGTGACTCATCCTTTCGTGCAGCGCGATCCTTTCTCTCGCAGCGCGTTCGTGAACAATAATTAATTGTTAAACAATTAATGAAAAATGTTTTTCTATGTTTTTATTTAATATGCCCTAAAGTATAATAAATTTAATTATTTAATTATTGGTATATACTTGTATATATATATATATATAAAACAAAAATTTAGAAAATATAAAAACAATGCTATTGCTTGAAGGTCAAAATTGTGGGCATTAGCTTGTGGTCGAGAAGAATTACTTTCAAAGACAACCATACAACTTTATAATAATTATAGAGTATGCAAACTCCATTTTCAAAATAATATGTTTTTAAATTATGAGAAAACGAGATTGCAACCACATGCCGTTCCAAATAGTATTGTGAGAGATAATAGTAAGTTATTTTCAAATAATACAGTAGCATTATATTATATATAGGATAACATTATTACATAATATTTTACAGATGAAGAAGCAAGTTCAAACATAGAAATACACTGTATAAACAACTTAAATATTGAAAATGCACAAGAAAGCACACAAGAAGAAAACACTATATTAGATATGACTATATTTAATGAAAAAGACCTGAACGTACATATAGACAAAACAATAACAAAAGCATCAGATGTATCAGAATCAGGAACACAAACACCTTTGTCACTATCTTCTACATCTCCACGAAAAGTACATCTTTATCAACAAATCAGAGGATATAAAAGAAGAATAACTAATTTGGAATTAGAATTACAAAAAGCGAAGAAAGCGAAGACGGAAGATATTAATACATTAGATGTGTTACTGGACAAATATTTTCCAAAACAAACATCTGAGTTTTTAAAAATGCAAGTACGTCTCTTTCAAAAGAGTGCAAAAGGTAGAAGATACGATAACGTTTCATTCAAACAACATTGTTTATCCATATATTTTTCAAGTCCTAAATTATATAAAGATGTGGCAAATAAATCTAAATTATTTTGTTTACCTAGCTGTACAACTCTGAAAAGATTTACACAAAACTGTTATATATGTCCAGGATTACACGAGAACGTATTTCAAATATTAAAAATTAAAATTGACGATTTGTGTGAAATTAATAAATACTGCATATTTTGTATAGACGAAATGTCTTTAAAAACTCATTTGTTTTACAATATAACAACAGATAAAGTTATAGGTTTTGAAGACATGGGATATTCACAAAATTGTTCACAGTTGCCTGCATGTAATGTAGCAGTGATTATGGTTAAAGGCATCTGTCAATCATGGAAACAACCGTTAAGTTATTTTTTTTTAAACTCCACAATAAAAGCATCTGATTTATTGATAATTATACCAGAAGCAGTAAGAAAGATAAAAAGCATTGGTTTAAAAATTGTTGGTCTTACTTCAGATATGGGTTCCAATTTTTATCAATTAACTCGATTACTAGATATTAATCATGATAATAAACCATATTTTACAGTAGATGAAGAAAAAATATTTTACTTTTTTGATGTTCCTCATTTGTTAAAAGCAACTAGAAATAACTTACAGAAACACAATTTCGTATATGATGAATATAAAATTGCTTCATGGAAACATATAAAAGATTTTTATACAATAGATAATAAGGCACAATTTAGAGCGGCTCCTAGATTGACAGATAGCCATATTAACCCAAATAATTTCGAAAAAATGAAAGTTAAATATGCAGCACAGGTATTAAGTCATTCTGTTTCGGCTGGTATAAATACATTTGTTAGTTTAGGGTCTTTATCTGCGGCGGCTAATTTTACAGCAAGCTTTATAGCATTATTCGATAAATTATTTGACATTTTAAATTCTTCAAAAATTTACAGCAGCAATTCTAATAAACAAGCATATACAAATTCAAATGAGCAAGTTGCTTTTCTTAATGAAACAATACAGTTTTTGCAACGCATAAAATTAATTAGAAAAAAAGATGGAAAAGATATCACAAATTCTGTTAAATCAATAAGATGCTGGATTATTACAATTAATTCTGTATTACAGTTATGGAATCATTTGCAACAATCATCAATTCCTATTCAATATTTATTAACTAGACGATTAAATCAAGATAGTTTGGAAAATTTTTTTGGAGCCATACGTAAACAAAGTGGAAATGCATTTAATCCTTTGATTTTTGCTTTCCGTCAGAAATTGGATAAAGCGTCACCAAGACAGATCAGACAATTGGACTTTATTGCTCAATTCTCTACAAATATTACCTATATTTCTGGAAAAATGAATTCAGTTGCTGATGCTCTGTCAAGAATTGAATCTATTTCAATGCCTATTATAGTTTCTTTAGAAGAACTTGCTAATTATCAGAAAGAAGATGAAGAACTTCAAGTTTTACTTTCTTCAAATTCTTCACTTCTGTTGAAGAAACTTATTCTTTCAGGATCAACCATACCTATTTATTGTGATTGCTCTTCGGAATTAATTCGTCCATATGTTCCTAAACTCTTACGCAAGAAAATTTTTGATGTTGTTCATGGACTCGCTCACCCCAGCGGCAGATTGACATCTAAACAATTACTACTGAAATTCATTTGGCCTTCTTTGAAGAAAGATGTGAAGGAATGGACTCGAACTTGTCTTCCATGTCAACGTGCGAAGATTTCAAGACACACCAAGAATTCTCCAATTAAGATTGCAATTCCTGATCAACGCTTTCAGCATGTGCATTTAGACATTGTTGGACCACTTCCTATTTGTCAAAATTACCGTTATTGTCTTACTATGATTGATCGTTTTTCCAGATGGCCTGAAGCTGTTCCTATTTCTGAGATTTCTGCTGAAACTATTTCTACAACATTTTATTCACATTGGGTAGCACGTTTTGGTTCTCCTATCAGCATTACAACAGATCAAGGTCCTCAGTTTGAAGCAGCTTTATTCAAAGCTTTAACAAATCTAATTGGATGCCAAAGGATTAGAACTTCTGCTTATTATCCTGCTTCAAATGGAATTCTGGAAAGATGGCATAGGACTTTGAAAGCAGCGATTATGTGCCACGAAACAACCAACTGGGTAGAATCTTTACCTTCAGTTCTTTTGGGATTACGTTCGTGTTTCAAAGAAGATTTAAAAGCTTCACCTGCAGAACTTCTTTATGGATCCACTCTTCGTATTCCTGGAGAATTTTTCATTGAAGAAGATTTTCCTGCAGATCCTGAAATCTTTCTTGAAAAACACAGGATTCATATGAGGAATATCAGATCATCTCCTACAAGTCATCATTGCAAAAGATCACCTTTTGTTCACAAGAATCTTTTTGATTGTACTCATGTTTGGATTCGAGAAGATACTGTTAAGAAGTCACTACAACCTCCTTATTCTGGCCCTTTTCCTATTGAGAAACGTATCTCTGATCATTTATTTGCAGTTAATGTTTCAGGAAGAGTTGTCAATATTTCGACAGAACGTCTCAAGCCAGCTTTCATTCCTAGAACTTCAGATTCTACTGAACTTTCTACCAGATCTTCAGCTCCTGTTCCTGCTATTTCAACTCCTGTTCCTGCTATTTCAACTTCTGTTCCTGCTACTTCAGCTCCTGTTTCTGCTACTTCAAATCCTTCTTCTTCTTCTACTTTTGGAAAAGCTTTACGCACCTACCCACCAAAGAAGAAGAAAGTCCATTTCGCAACGAATATCGTCACTTGGGGGGGAGTACTGTAGCATTCATCATCCACACCTTTCATTTACACTCTACACTTTTATTACACCTTACACTTTTCACTGCACTTTTACACTTTTTACATCTTTATACATTTGTAATAACTTCAATTCATTAATATACATAATGTTTTTAAGAAAAATCAATATTTCCATAACAACACATTCATTCATTTATTTGTTACATATTAATTCTTTTTGTTCTTTCGCTTTATACTTTCAATGAATAAACATTACTTTTTCAAAGATCTGGTGAATTTATTTATAAGTCGCTACAACTGCACGATTGCAGCTCCATCTATCGCGACATCGCGCAACTAATTTTCTGCTCTGTATTATTCCCAAATGTCATTTCGCACATACACATGTGAATGAAATATTTCTGCACCAAGATCTTTTTTATTAGACTTTTAAACTTATTTCTGCAAGCTCACTAATATTCCTTTATGCAATCTTTTGTAGGAACTTGTCTTATTTTGTACGTATAAATTGTGAAACTTTTATACAAGCAAATATTGTTATGACGTGACGCGAGAAGCCAGAAAAAAAACTCGTATTTAAAAATTTTTTGTCTTTTTATCACAAATTCAGACAGCTTCCTACTTTATTATTGTATTAACTTTAATCGTGGAAAAACATTTGTTATTCTATTAACGCAATAAAAACTTCTTGGTGTTGGCAAAATATAATCGGTTCGGCCGTAATAAATAATTAAAAAGCGAACCTAAGGCATTCCCTTACCTTAACCAAAATTAGGTGAGCGGAAGGACAATTCGTCTTCTTTTTACACAAGTAACTTATTGTTAGAAATTTACTAACAAAACGCAATTTTTGAGTTGGCTGGGAAGAGGGTGAATCCTTGGCAAAATTGGCAGCTAGTACAACGTCCGCAGCATTCACGATAGGTTAATCCAAACGAGATCAATGACCTTTGTAAATAGCAAGTTTTAGTAAAGGATAATGACGCTTCTTTAAAACAATTACTTCACGATTTATAAACATCACTTCTGATCTGAAATAAGCGTTATTTATGTGGTTTTAACAACCGGCGTTTACTAGAAGAACCAATCTCGGGTCCACTTCTAAAAAAAAAGCAATTATCCTCAATCAAAAATTGAATGGCCCTGATCACTTCAAAGGAAGTAACGGTTAGCTGTGGAGGTAAAAAATTTATGTCTATTACGTATATATTATTTATATAAATATAAATAATATATAAAATACATAAATATGTATGTATACATATGTATGTATACATATTTATGTATATATTATGACAGATTTAAACAACGACATGATATTCGCGAGCTCAGCGTTCAAAAAGAAAGTCTGTTTAGTGATAACGAAGTTGCACAATTATTTTATGCACAGTTTTCTGCGGAAATGAAAGAAGAAGAATACGACTCTAAAAATATATACAATGCGGACGAGAGTAGTTTGTTATGGAAAAATTTGCCAAGGAAAACTCTCGCAAGTCGTTCAGAGCAAACTGCCCCGGGACGAAAAGTACTAAAAGATCGAGTGACTTTCATGCTATGTACAAATGCCACAGGATCGCACAAGCTCAAAATTATGGTTATCGGAAAATACAAACAGCCTCGCTGCTTCAAAAACGTGACTAATTTACCAGTTTTTTATAGAAATCAGAAGGAAGAGTAGATGGATGGACGTCGAAATTTTCGAACAGTGGTTTCTAGAGTGTTTCATACCAAAAGTGGAAAAGGAACACAAACGTATGAAAAGAGAAGGAAAAGTCATACTTTTGTTGACAATGCTCCATGTCATAAACTTTCAGCTCGATGTATTACAGAGAATCCGCATTTTGTCATCAATTTTTTTCCTCCGAATGTAACAGCAATCATTCAGCCAATGGATCAAGGCGTCATTGAAAAATTGAAAAGAATGTAAGTAGTGATATAAGGCTGGTTCTAACTCATGGCCTCTGAGCGGGGTGCGGGGCGAGGGGATATCCTAAGGGTGGGGGAATGACGTCACATTGGGCAGGGATTTATGACGTCAAGCTGGGCAGGGGTTTATGACTGCCCAAATTTAAAAAAGAGGCACTCCAATATTCATAAAATCCTTTTTTTGATGCATTTTATTGTTCCGACATACGGAAGGAAATTGAGATTTTAGGGCCAACGTTGACGAACTGTCAAAATGTTATTTATAGGCGGTACGAGTGTAAAAGCGCTGACGTTCGGCAGCTTTGTATCCTCGCGAAAAATCTTCCATAAACGGAAGAGAAACATTTTCCTTTTTTTTTTTTACAACACATCGGCGCCAACGTTCGGCTGCCTTACTCCTCCACACATAAAACGGCATGGGAAACTATTTTTTGGGATACACCAAATGCTAAAAAAGAATACAGAATTAGATGAAATATATATAAGGAGGATGAGAGCGCGTCAAGCCATAGTACGATTTTGAAAATGCATAGATGCAGTGGTGCAAAAGTTTAGTGATTACTTTCTTGCTCAGTGGCATAATAGTGATTAAAAAGAAAAGAACATTGAAAACGCGGAGCATATTGAGCGCAATTTATTGGAGCGGTCCCACCAAATCGCCACCTTGGGCAAATTTTTAGAATGGTTGCAACAGTGCGACGAATTTATCGCACAGCTTGAAGAATGCAACCGTGTCAAGCCAAGCGTCCGCGACTCTTAATCGGACATAGACAATCTATGGTGGCTACAATAGTGCGACTCGAGGGTGTAAAGGTACGCTTGCAGAGACAATATATGTGTATTGGTGGTGAATACAGTGGCGGTGGCAATATCGACGGCAACAATAACGTGCAAAGACTCGTTTGGCGCGAAATTGATACGGCGTTCGAGAGTCGTATACTGACCGGTGCAATAATTAATACAAACTACATCAAACCGCGACAATTTTTAGAAAATGCTAAAAACATTGTAATTGAGAATGTGCAAAATATGTTGCAGAGACACATCAGTGTGAAGGTGAACACTATATTTAATGGTGAGTTTGTATCTGATAACCGTGATAACCGTGCCAATAAAAGCGTCAATGCGATAAACTTTGAACTCTTTCGCACGTCTGATTTACGCGAGTGGTACGAGCGCCGCGTTATCGAGCCCACGCTAGCATCGCTAGAAGAGTTTCAGGAACGCGATAGCGATTGTCGCGAATAATAGATTTAACTGTAAATATAAATAAATACAATCCAATGCGCGCGGGATGTCGTATCAAATTACCGCGAGAAATTGTGACAAAGAGAGCGGTGGTTAATGTGCAATCAGCGGACAATGCGTGTTTCGCATGGTCAGTGGTGGCCGCTCTTTACCCTGCTGAAAGAAGCACGAGTCGAGAATCCTCTTATCCACATTACACAACAGTGCTGAATCTCCAGAACATTGAGTTTCCAGTGACTATAAATCAAATTAAAAAGTTTGAACTTGCAAACAACATCTCCGTGAATGTGTACAGCATCGAGAACAACATTGTCCCGCTACGTCTTTCAGAGAAAAAAAGACAGACACGTCAATTTGCTGTACGTGCAAGACGAAAACAGCGTTGGACATTTCGCTTGGATAAAGAATTTATCTCGACTTGTCAGTGCGCAACTGAGTAAAAAGAAATGTAGAAGATATATCTGTGATCGGTACGTATATATTTATTAAACTAAAATTTAAAAAATAATTTTAATTAAAATTATAATTTTTTATTTTACAGATGTTTACACTATTTCAATTCGGAAGACAAGTTGCAGACGCATACTGTAGACTGTGGAAAATGACTGCGCTATCCGATTACCGAGCGATAAGGACAAGTGGCTTAGCTTCAACAACTACAACAGAAAGGAGCGGCTTCCGTTTGTGGTGTACGCCGATTTGGAATGCGTTTTGAAAAAGATGGAACAAGAAAAAACATATCAGCATCATCAAGTATTTAGCCTAGCTTATTATGTACATTGCTCGTACGACAATTCATTATCTATATATAATTCCTGCCGTAGTGTCGATTGCGTGGCGTGGTTTGCCGAAGAACTAAAAAATTTAGCAATACGTGTAAAAAATATTTTAAGTACAAACGTCCCCATGGTAAATTTAACATCTGACGAGTGGGAAAAACTTCGCAGCGCAACGCATTGTCATATATGCGAAAAACTGTTTGAGACGATGCACGCGTTCGCGATCATTGCCATCTCACCGGATGGTACAGAGGTCCCGCACACTTAAATTGCAGTTTAAATTATAAATAATCTTTTTGTATTCCGATAGTTTTTCATAATCTGTCCGGTTACGACGCGCATTTCATTATCGAGGACTAAGCCACAGCGTTCAAAGGGGGAATCGAATTACTTCCAATAACGAAAGAAAAATACATTTCATTCTCGAAAACTGTTAAATTGACGCAAGACAACAATTCAAAAAATCATATTAAATTACGTTTCATAGACTCATATAAATTTCTCAGTGCTAGTCTTGACAAATTGGCATCTTTTCTGAATAAAGACAAATTCAAAATTTTACAATCACAGTTTCAAAATTTATCTAGTGAAAAATTCAATCTTTTGACACGGAAAGGCGTCTTTCCATATAAATATATAGACTGTATCGACAAATTGCAAGATGCATGTTTACCACCGCGCGAATCATTTTACAGTTCTTTAATCTTAATCGATGAAAAAGTATCCGAGAGTGATTATGCGCACGCCGAGAACGTATGGAACCGATTCTCCCTTCGAACGCTAGGTGAATATAGTGATTTATATTTAATAATTAATGTCTTGTTATTGGCAGACATATTTGAAAATTTTCGCGACAGTTGCATAAAGAGTTATGGGCTTGACTCTACGTATTACTATACTCTTCCGGGATATACATGGGACGCCATGTTAAAATATACAAATATAAAATTAAAATTATTTATCTTAAACTAAATTAAACTTAAATTCTATCTTAAACAAGATAGAAAAGAATTTAAACAACATCTATGACAAAATTATAAAGGTCGTATAAACTCTACATACTCAGTTTTCGACGATCCTCCATTATAACGACAAAATATTTCATTTAAAGCGCAATCACACTTTTTATTATGAAAATAAGACTGTATACTTAATATTAAGATTTATAAATGTGAAACATTTAGAAGTTTCCTATTTTTCCTACTAATGCTTTTGCATGATTTATTATGCTGTGTTAATGTAAAATATATACACATACGTAAAAATAATTTTATGAAAAAATTAGTAAAAAAATCTTGGCATAGCGGTTCAAAAAGTATAGTTTGCACTAAATGAAAATAATAATTACCAATATTTCTTTTAAAACAATTATTTTCAAAATTTTTTACAAATAATTCGTCTAATTGATGGATATAAAAACAAAAATTGCTATTTGGTACGTTTAAATTGCCATATAAATTATTTTCTTCATTAGAATAAGCTCGAAAAGAACAATATAATATAGTGTCCTCTAAAACAGCTTTATTTTCATTTACATATAATATACATGTATTACAGGAATGAATTTCCATACACTTTTTAATCAAACATCCACACACATATGTAAACGCATTCTCCTCTGGCAGATCCATGGAATAGTAATCATGGTTTGGTTTGGGATATCTAAAATTTTACGTGGCAAAAGTGGAATAGTTTGATTTAAACATTTACTTGAACACGGCTTCTTAATAAAATTTAACATTTGGTAATTATCGTGAGCACAATTTTGAGATTCAGAATGCTGTAGAAATTTAATACTGAGTAATTTTTTAAAGGCACGCATAAATTGAATCGATGTCGGATTCAGAGAATTACCACCTTGTTGCATAATAGTATCAAAGAAATTTTCGACACAATTTTGATTAATTCTTCGTGTTCGAAGATAAGGAAAATTAAAAAATTTTAATTTTTTATCCCATAACTGCATTATACTATTAATTGTAATCTGCCAGCACTGAAAACATTTAATATTTACATTAACACGTGAACCGTTGGCATTAATTATTGTAATATATTTGAAAAGATGTAACATTTTCTCTAAGAACTCTTTTTGTTTCTCACTACCAGTATAAATTTCTCCATATTCTTTTGGATTATTTAAAGCAAATGATAATATCAAATAATTTATCTAATTTTTCAATAAGTTCTATTATGCCAACTGCTTCACTTGGAAAAAAACCAAACGACATTTGCGTGCATATACCTGCAGCTACTCGATTGCTAAATATTTGGACAGCATATTTTACTTTCATTCGTTAAAAGGAATTTGGTTAAATATGATATTTTGTTAGATGAGGAGCCATTTTTATTCATTGTTTAGAATCTCTATTATAAAATTGGATTATATGATTCCATGAAGCAACTTTATTATCAAATTTAAAATTATATTTTAATAAATTATTACGAGTTGCTTTCATTAAATAAGGAGTATCAAAAATATAAAAAATTTCTCTTCATTTACTAAAAATGTTGAATTTTCTGTCGAAATACCTAACTCACGGGATAGTACCTAACTCATAAAATTAGACCCCATATCAGAAACCAATGCATGCACAAAAGCACCAGAATTTCTTAATTTTATAATAGGCGATTTTTGGCGACTGTTTGGTACATGTACCGTGGTTGTCATTGGTAGAGGCGGAACTATTTTTGGTATAGGTACCAGCAATCATGTCACTAAAACGTGTTGGTTTTTTTCTATACGCGCAAAT
>NW_028190867.1:30000-47828 GCF_048542155.1 Nylanderia fulva
TCCCTCAGCGAGAGGTATGGCAAGTTCTTTAGTGATGGTTGCCTTTTTGTCAGTTCCGCAGACCGTTTGCTCTACGAAATTTCTTATATCATTATGCCTGCGGATTCTAGAGGCTTTGGTGTGAATGCACTGGCCCAGTATATGAGCAAGCGTTTCTTTGCTCATTTTACATTTCCTGCAATTCAGATCTTGCTGCGGGATAGCCTTGTTGAAGCTGGTTCTGTTACCTGCCGTGTTTGTTCGAAGCTGAAGAGCTGTTGTGAACCTACAGGGCTTTAATAGGGTTGGATCTCGTAGAAAAGAGTTCCCAATTTTGTCTCCCGCCAGTACATCCACAGCCTGGCCCTGAGCCGTCAACTCGCGCCATCTTTTGAGCTCAGGTCTTTCGGCACGCGTCCTTATATTTTCTCAGATCTGCCGCGGTATACGGGTAGTTCAGCCTAACGCTATTCGCCAACTTTCTCATTCGCAAGGCCATCCTTGAGCAGTTCAACAGCGCTCCGATAGCCGGGCCCTTTGATTCCCTGAATTTCAGATTACAACTTGAGGAACCCCAGACCACCGTCCTTTTTCGGGCAATAAATCACGCCGTTACATATTGATTGCGGAAGATGTAAAACCTGTTTCACGGCTACCCTAAGCTCTTGGTCTATAGCCATCAGGAGAGTTTTAGGCGGCGCAGCAATCGTCAACTGGTGAAGGATTTAAGGAAAAAGATAAGGACAAGGATGGGAAGAAGAGCATGGGGATATGAGAGAAGGCTAGAGGAGGGTAAGGGAGGATGGTTGGCGAGAATATGTTTTTTGAGGGTAAGGGGATGGTATTAAGAGAGATAGAGGAAAGAAGAGAAAAGGGGGAGTTCAGATGGGAAGAAGTTGAGGAATGGGAAGGAAAGGAACAGAGGGAAGAGAGGGTAGGAAAAATGATAAAATCGGAATACAATAAGTGGTACAAACAGATTAAAGGGGAGGGGATTCCGGGCTATTTAAAGAAAGGGTGGGCGGAAGGTAGATGGAGGAGGATGGCAAGGTATAGACTGGGGAATGAAATGAAGGGAAATAGGTATTGGGAAAAGAAGGAGGATAGGTAGTGCAGGATATGTGGGAGATGGTTAGAGACGTGGGAGCATGTGTGGGAGGAATGTATGAATTGGGGAAGGGAAGAGAGCTGGCAGGAAATGGTAAAGGAGATATTAGGAGAGGAGGGAGAAGGGGAAATATGGTTAAAAAGGTTAGAGAAAACAAGAGGGAAAGGGGAGGGAGAGAAGGAGAAGGAGGAAAAAGGAGGACAGGGGGATGAGAGAGAGTAGGAGATGAGAGGAGAGAGAGAGGGGGAGAGTGAGTGTGAGAGTGAGTGTGAGAGAGAGAGAGAGAGAGAGGGAGGGAGAGGAAAGGAGTGGAAGAATAACGGTAACCGGAAGCGGAGGTCCAACATAGGCTAAGTAGAATATAAGATTGCGTAGGTTAAGTTAAGTTAGGATAAGAAAGGTTAGGGAAAGGCGGACGTGTGTGTGTAGGTAGGGCAGAAATGCGAGAAAAGATGAAAAAGGCGGCGAAGAGGAGAGGCGTGGCGAAAATTGGATAATATGTAATTAGGTTAAGTTATAGGTATAAGTTTAGGTTAAGGAAAAAGGGTAAAGGAAGAAATAAAGGTTTGGGAACGCTCCTTTAAAAAAAAAAGCGCCTTGTAATCCCCAATTGGGGCGGCAATAAATATATCTAAATCTAATCTACAAGCACCCCACGACCGAGGTCCATGCGAGGGAGCGAAGCTGGCCAGGCACATCACAGGTCTACGAAGAATTCGTCGTCTTAAAGGTAGGAATCTGTTAAACACACAGATCATCCAACACTCCGACATTACATAAAAATTCAAACGAGTTTGAAGGTCGCGCAGATTTCCTTTAAGCATTATCCAATCACTTTCCAATTATCTTATCAACCCCCTGATTATTTCCTTCCCCCGAGCGCTGAATAAGCGCACCGGAAACCACTCCCTTATCAACCCCCTGATTATTTCCTTCACCCGAGCGCTGAATAAGTGCACCGGAAACAACTCTCTTATCAACGCCCCGAGGTAAATCTTTTTCCTAAATCTTCTCCTTCTTAATAAACGATACAAGGAGATCAATAATTTAGCGAATGTTATTTTGACAAATTCTCTAATTAGTTGGATTTGATTTAATTAACGTAATCTCCTTCAGTATACCACCCCCTAGTAATCCTCCTAATAACATCTAATTTAAATAGATATTCCATTATTATTTAATGAAAATTTTATAAATGAATACACGAGAACAGAAGATCAATTATCGAAAGAAACGTAATCGTAGGACAAGTAAGAAAAAGGCTCGTGCTAACCGCGCTGCATCTACTCTACTTTGGCTCAGGCAACGGTCACCAGATAATAAACCTCGTGTCAAATCGTGTGAAAAAGTTATCTTTTCTCCGGAGACTATAAAAAGATTGAAGACTTCATCTATTCAACTAAATCTTGACAATAAGCCCGTAGCAAACAAAGGAACTCCCCCTCATATTGAGACCGAAACCTCGATCAACCAACCTTTTAATTCTCTTGAATTCACGACTCCTGAACTACCGAGTTCAATTGATTCCCTAGTAGAAGAAGCACTTAATTACTTTGATCTCAGAACTAACTTCCCAGAGTTATCACCAATCTCAGACAAAGGAATTTCTCCTGACTCCAGAATAGAATTCTTGCCAGACCAACCATCTAATAAATTTAGTTCAGAAACCGATTCTTCAGAGCAGGTACTAATCACGGAATTACACAAATTAGTATCGCAAGTAGAAAGAAATAATTTTCCGGAACAATTTTATCCTACGGACGAAGTACAAACAATAAAAGACCAATTCTCAGAACAGTTACTAATTGCAGAACTGTGTGAGTTATTGTAGTATCACAAATAGAAAAGGATACTTCTCAGAAACAACCTCAACGTAAGGACTTGATACAATCATTAAAAGATCAGTGTCCAGACAATTTATTTGAGATCGAACAATATGCTAATTACCTAGATATTTAATTATTCTCCTAATGTCTACCTAAATACGATTGACGGAATCCTGCGGTAAATTAACGAAGATATTAATACGACATTGATGCAATCTTTATCAGTACATTTTCCTTATTAATATCTCCTGACAATATCCCTTTATTAAATTAGATACTTCACTACTATTCTATGCCCCATGAAGACACTAAACCAGAAGATCGCACGTCGGAATAAAAGAAATCATAGAGCAGGTAAAAAGAATTGTGCTAACTGCGCCGCATCTATTTTACGTTGGCTCCAGCGACAAGCCCTTGATAAAACCCTCTTTACGGACGAAAGAACCGTCCCCGATACAAAGATCGAACCCTCAATTGACGAATTACCTAATTTTTTTTATTTTAACGACGACATTTTCGAATCATCATTATTCACAGAACTGTGCGATTTAGTATCGGAAATAGAGGAGGAAATCTCCCAGGATCTAATAAAATTCTTAGAAGAACAGTGTCCGGATATCTCATTTAAAATCGTTCAATATGCTAGTTATTTAAATATTTGAATCATTTCTCTAATGTCATCAGAATTTACTATTGAAGAAAATCGGAAATTAATTAACGAAGAAATCCATTCTATAATAAGTATAATTATCGCCCTACTAACAGACGTTTTAGAGGGAAACATTGATTTAGACCAATTTCTCGTCTGTTTAGATAACATTCCAGATCCATTGCACACGATATACGCGAGACTTCGCGAAAACCGATAATTCATGTAATTTAAATAATCGTTTAATAATAGGACCCCATGAGGGATTTTCAAAACCTTAGATTTGAGAGTTATATAATATTTTCGCTATTGAATTTATTAATTAACAACTATTTAAATGGGAAAATTACAGTCGATCAATTGATAAATTCATTAGATAGTTTAGAAAGAATTGCTAGTAGAAATCCTTTTTTTACTAATAACTAGAATTCCCCATCCCCAACGTCCCAACACTCGGTCCCTAGTTCCACAGTATAGTCCGTGCTCTCGGCGTCCCTGAGGTAAAGCCGGTGTAAGCAGGTTGCCTCATAAAAAATAGAGAGCGCCCCATTCTTTCTAGCCTAGGAATAGAGAGAGTAGGAAGGTCACTAGGACGTGACAGAAGTATGCGCTCAGGTGAGGTCTAGTGACGCTGTCCGATTGGCTGAGCCGCTTAGTTAGAACTAGGAAGACCCTATATGTTAGTACGGTTAGTAAAATCGTCCCAATAATTATGAATAATGAATAATAATAGTAATATTGAGAAATACAATTGCATTTCTTAAATAATTATTTAGAAAGATTTGTAGCGCACAAAAATACGGTTTCGAAAAAATGACGGGATGTTACACCCTAGACGATATCGGCAGCCGCCGGAAACTTTAAGGCTGATTTTCAGCGTCGAAGGTGTTATGGCGCTCAGGCCACGTGCGCGTTCTCGCCGACACGTCTTTTGAGTCTCGTGTTACTCTAGGACGCGATTTGTAACGCTGAGGATTAGGACAGCAATAGTTCCACCCACTTTATTAACTCTAACAATAAGTTTATTGTAAAAATACAAAATCTGGCGGCGACTAACTTAATATCACACACGAGGCGTAATCTCTCGTATACTGGGGCGGAATAATGACTAGTAAGAAGGTTGAGTCGAAGCGACCTGCGTGAGCGTCGATGTCGACTGCTGTCGCCATCTGCGTATTTCCCCATCTAGGGAATTGGACAAGTGGGCCGCCACAGTACTCCCCTTCTAGTGACTCGCAGTTCGAGTCGCGAATTGGATTCTCCGCTCGGATCGTCCATCTCTTTGGCTGGGTAATGCGTCCGATGTTCCTGGCTGCTGATGATCTCCGCCCTCTGGGGGTGGTAGTTCCTCTCTCTCACTCTCGGTGAAAGCTGGTTTTACCTATCGGTGTTTATTTCCTCCGGTTGTCCTTTATAGTCGATTCTGTAAAGAAAATCAGAAGTTCTTTTGATTATGCAAAATGGCCCTTTGTAGGGCAACTCCAAGGGTCCTCTGAGGTGGTCCACACGAACGAACACGTGCGTGGCGTCCTCCAGGTCCTTGTGGATGAATGTCTTGATCTTGGCGTGATGAGCTCTCGTCGGTCTTCGTACTTGGCGTATCCGTTCCCTCAACTTTTCCACGAAGATTTGCAGGTATCCGATCGGATCTTCGTAGGTGAAGTATTCTCCGGGCAGTTTTAGAGTGCTGCCATAAACTAGCTCCGCCACTGAGGTTTGGATGTCCTCCTTATAGCTGGCACGAAGGCCCAATAGAACCATTGGTAGGGTATCTACCCAATTATGCGTCTTATGGCACTTTATCGCTGATTTAAGTGAACGGTGCCATCTTTCGATCATCCCATTCGATTGCGGATGGTAGGCGGTGGTTCTAATCCTCCTGCTTCCAATTAATTTGACTAGAGCGTCGAATAGCGCTGACTCAAACTGCGCTCTTCTGTCGGTGGTGATTGTTGTTGGTGATCCATATCGCGAGATCCATGTATTAAAAAACGCGTCGACCACTGTGTCCGCTGTACAATCTGCGATTGGCGTTGCTTCTGGCCATCTTGTAGTTCTATCAATCATGGTTAAGCAGTATCGGAACCCTCTTGAAGAAGGAAGGGGTCCCACTATATCTATGTGTATATGCGAGAATCGATCATTAGGTATCGGTATATACTCAGGGTTACGTACATTATGCCTGTGGATCTTAGCTCTCTGGCAGGCTAGGCATGTCTTTGCCCATCGTGCGATGTCCTTCCTCATGCTAGGCCACACGAATTTCTGCACGATCATCCTCTTCGTGGTACGGCCGCTCGGGTGTGAGGCTCTGTGCGTGACGTTGAATATCCTTTTCCGTAACGATGTCGGAACGTATATTCTAATTTCGTCTGTGACGTCGCAGTAGATGGTCTTGTCTCCATCGTCCAAACAAAGTTTCTTCAAGGTGAGCGCCATGTTAGACTCGAGTAGCGTCTTTAGCTCTTCATCCTTCCGTTGCTCTTCGTATAATTCGTCCGTTGTTACTACTGTCGGCATGTCAATGGCTTCTACGCGTGACAACGTATTTGCTACCGTGTTCTCCTTCCCAGCGATGTACACAATCTTCGTGGTGATCTCGCTAATGAAGCTCAGCTGCCTTCTCTGTCTCTCGGATGCCTTGTCTAACGGTTTCTGGAATGCGTATTGTCACGGTTTGTGATCCGTTATGATTGTCACCTCGCGTTCTTCCACCATGTGTCTGAAAAATTTCAATGATGAATATATGGCTAGGAGTTCGCGATCGTACGTACTGTACTTTTGCTGCGTTTCGGACAATTTCTTGGAGAAGAAACCTAGCGGTCTCCACGTTTCGCCTTGAAGTTGTTCGAGAACCGCTCCCATTGCCTTGCTGGAAGCGTCCGTTTTAATTGCTAGCTTAGCGTTCTCGAAAGGGTGTGCCAGTAGTGTCGTCTCTGCCAATCGCCTTTTACTTTCATAGAAGGCCTCTTCCGTCTCTGCTGACCAGTCGATGGCCTGTTTGTCTCTTTTCTTCTTACCAATCAGGTATCGGTTGAGCGGCGCTAGAACTTCCGCTGCATTTTTAATGAACCTATGATAATAGTTTATCATGCCCAAGTATCTTCGTAATTCGGCAGTATTGGTCGGTTTTTGTATTCAGTAATTGCGGTCACTCTCCTCTCCAGAGGTTGTATGCCGTCTTTGGTTACTTTGTATCCTAGGTATTCAATATCTTCTTCCGCAAAATTGCACTTTGCTACGTTGATCGATAAGCCGAACTTCTTCAAGCGTCTGAATATCTCTTCCAGGTGCTGCTTGTGCTCTTCTCCGTCCTTGGATGCTACCAAAACGTCGTCTATGTATGCGTGGCAATATTTCAAACCACGTAACGCTGTATCGATGAATCGTTGAAATGCTTGCGCGGCGTTGCGCAAGCCAAATGGCATTCGATTGAACTCGAACAGCCCAAATGGAGTTGTTACTACAGTCTTATGCTTATCCTCATCGGCCATTGGTATCTGGAAATACGCTTTAATAAGATCGATTTTGCTGAATATTTTACATCCCGCCAAATGGTACGTAAAGTCTTGGATGTGCGGAAGCGGATACTTGTCCGGGACCGTTACACTATTCAGTCTGCGGAAATCCCCGCACGGTCTCCAACTACCATCTTCCTTTTTGACTAGATGTAGCGGGCTGGCCCATTGTGAAGAAGATGGTTGGCAGATCCCCTGCTCCACCATCATCTTGAATTCCTTCTTTGTTGCTGCGTATTTCTCCGGCGCAAGCCTGCGCGGTCGCTCTGCTAGCGGAGGGCCGCTAGTCATGATGTGGTGTTTTACCTCATGCGTTGTATTTGACAATGCCGTAGGGCGCGTGATCTCAATGTACTTTCTTAGTAAATCTTTTATTTTACAGCTGCCACTTACAGTTAATACGGAAAACTGTGCGGCGTGACTGGGGCGTGTGCTGGTGAACAAGGTCGTGTGCTGGTCGACCAGTCGGCGATTCTTCAGATCCGGCAAAAGTCGGCACGAAATTCCAGCGAAAAGGTCGTCGTAGGCCGAAATCCAATACCAATGTTCTGCTGCCGTATGTAGATATTTCGGTATTGTTGGCTGCAAATAATCTTAAATCAGTAGGTCGGAGCGTACCACGGATTAGATTTCGCGGTATCGCGGAAACGTCCGCTCCGGTATCGATCAGGTAAGTAGTGCCGTCTGTTCTATCGCGAATTTTCAGGCGTGCGCTCCCCGGGTTCCCGCCGACGATCGCCTGGCATCGTGGCGGTGGGCTTAGTTTTCCGACTTTTTTTCGTCCTTCCACGCGCATGGGCTTTCGCACTTATAGGCTCTGGCTCCAAATCCGCAGTGATAAAAACAAAATTTGTTATCTTCCTTGCCGCGAGATTTGCTCCTCAATTGGTCTCTATATCCGCTGCGTCTTCGTGATCTGCTACGCGACCGGCTTCCGATCCGCTTGTTCAAGGCCGCCATCTGTTTGGTTAGAGTGGCGATCTCGGTGGCCATCTTGCTGAGCACTCCTGTCTCAGCGGTGACTGGCTGGACGGCCAACATGGCGGGTTTTGCCATGTCTAATATTTTGTTAGCCTGGTTGGCTAACCTGCTCAAGTCGCCTACTTCGGATATGGATAAAATGGCGCGAACATTTTCGGGGAGTTGCTCGAGAAATATCGTGCGCAGGACCCCGTCGGTCACCTGCCCTTCCGCGAGATTACGCATTTTCTGTAGGAGGATGGATGATTTGTCGTCTCCTAACTCATGCGTGGTTAGTAATTTCCGCAATCGCGAAGCGCTGGTCTTGCCCAATACGGTGGTGAGACGTTCTTTAATTGCCGCGTACCGATCCACTTCCGGTGGAGACGTCACAATATCTGCGACCAAAGAAAGAATAGTCGGGTCTAAATGTAATATTACGTAGCAAATCGAAGATTGCACTGTGTAAATTTTTTTACTTTTAATTCATACAATATAAGAAATACACACACGCTTATATTCATTTATCTGCACATTTTACACCTTTTTAAATATGAATATTGTTTATTACAGTATCTCAATAGTTAATAAAAATTTTAATACGCGCGTTATTTATGTATGTATATATATATATGTACATATATACATAGGTATATATATATTTAAATTTATTTATATTCTAACAAATAAGATGATGCATTTTTGTTTAAAAATTTTTTTAGAGAGGTTATTGATTATATTGATGAAATTGATGGTCCGAAAGTTGGAAAAGCCAAAAATTATCAATTACTGAAATTTATTTTAAACAATAATAATCGTCACCACATTCAAGTAGTGGTATGGAATAATGAAATCGAGCGGATTCAATATGCTATAAAACCAAATCAAGTAATTAACAATTTTTAAGAAAATCTTATTTTTCTTTAACGCAGCTAATAATATTTATAAGGTAATACGGCACCAGAAATGTCTGGAGCAGACCCACCTTCTGCATCGGCTTGAGTCTCAGGGCTTTCACCCTAGCCGCTACACCGCTCAGATATGCACCTATTGCACTTAAGTAAAACCCGGACGAAATTGAATAGGAACATCCCAGGTATGTTAGTCTGTTACCAGGTGTGCAGGCCGGAAGTTTTTCCCCTATTCGCTCCATACCCGGATCCACCATATACGAAGAATCCTTGGTTCTCCTAATTTGGTATGCACAACTTTTATTCGCGGCAACAGTCATGCCAAGCGAGCCTAGCTCCTCCACCGTGCAGTCGAGCAGCGCCTGCGCCTCAAGAGGATCCGACGCAAACAAAAATAAGTCGTTAGCAAAGGCAAGGCAGGATATGTTGTTATCTTTACCGATTGGGTAGCCAGGCATAGCCTGCAGCTTCTCCAGTAAAGGATCCAGCACCAGGTTGAAAAGAAGGGGAGATAATGGGTCGCCTTGCTTGACCTCCCGCTGGAGCCCAATCTCTATCCCCCCTATCGGGGTGGCCAATCGTGGTGGTGACACCCTCATATGAATCCCTTATAAGGTTCACAATTGGCTGCGGAATTTCTTTCCGCCTTAGGGCCGCAGGTATCGCCTCGTGCGGGATGGTGTCGAACGCCTTGGCGACGTCCAACTGAATACCAACCCCGCCCCGATTCTCCTTCATGTGACAGGTTAGCTCGTGCAAAATCTGCACATTCGCGAAGCATCCCGCCTCCGCTACAAACTCCTTCTGTCTCGAGCTGATTTGGACAGTCGATCGGAGACGCTTATCCATAATGCCCCAAAACACCCGGCCAAGCAACGAGCCAATAGTAATAGGTCGGTAATTAGTGACCTTACTCCCGTCTTTACCCTTTTTGGAGATCAAGGTGGTTTTGTTTTTCTTCCAAGCAGCGGGTATGATCCCCGAGGCCATAATTAGATTAAACAGCCCAGCCAACACATCGCTCTTGTGCGCACCGAGAAACGCGGCTTTATTCAGGCCATCCGGGCCCGGCGCGGTGGACTTTTTAGTCCTCATTAATCTATGTTTGATTTCCAAAGCCGATATTGCTCCAAAACTGTCGAGCTCTATCAATGAGTCCACCTTCGGCTCCGGAATGCAAGTAGGAACTCTCGTTCCTCACAGGGCTCGTTACCCACACACATCCGCGTCTCCAGGAGCTAAGAACTCCTTGTTAACATCCTTTGCACCTTTTCCTTCTGCGGCCCTTGGCGCACTGGGGCCAGGAAAAACGAATACATCGTCGGCCTCTCTAAAGATCTTTGTGCCATGTGGCCTTGCCGTCCTCCTCTCAGCTGGGGAGTCGTACGCCTCCACACCCTGCTCAAGCGGAGCCGAGCAAGGCCTGCCCGCTCCTCCAGCCACCACCATTTTGGCAGATGGAGGCGATCTGGGGATGGACTCCCTTCTCTCAAAAAGGTTCTGTTCCTTATCCTTCTCTTTATCCGTTTTGTGTGCCATTGTCGTCGTCATGTATCTCGGTTTTAGTGTATTTGTTGAATTTTTCTCCATAATAAATCCCACGATTCTGGCGAGTCGCAAGGTCCGCTCAGGCAGAGCCCCCAGTACCCGAGTAAGGCGACTTAATTACCGCAGGATTGCGCCAGGTGCCCCACAGGAATCGTTTACGGCCGTGTACCACCCCCACGACCATGCAGCCCTCGGCACGCTGTCTCCCACCCTGGCTTCGGGGTTCCGCTATGACACACCCCACGTCCAACGGCGGCTCAGCTCTTGATGTTATGCTGGTTGGTTGATCTGTGGGTTCGCATTTATTTCTTCCCACATGCACTCTCATATTGCGGTTATGGCATTGCCTGATGTTCGGCTGCCGAGTGTGCATGCGGCGCCAACACCACTTAGCCGTTGTGCTAGAAGCACAACATTACCAGCGAGACCACGAGGAGGTAGGCATTGACAAGACACAAGGGAGGCTATACGTTACGCATCTTGCGCCCGCAGCACTCTCTCCCTGCCGAATTCAAGGAGCACGTGAGAGGCTGAAGGACCTAACGAGAGGTCTGCATCGTATCAACGACCCAACTATAAGCCACCCCAGACCCCGGACTTACCTGCCCAGCATCTCCTGCGCGATGCAAGATTAACAAAGCAGTGACACCCGGGCGTCCTCATGGGTGGCATAGTTAATTCGGAGGAGGGAGCGCCACAAAGTGACTACACCCCTGACTCAGGAGCTATGATGATATTTACTCCGGCGTGTTGCTTTGAGAAGACAAGTCTCCTCGCGGCGTGTTGCCCCGAGAAACAGGGCAGGCATAGGAGCTCCAGGCGGCGTTCTGCTTACCGCATAATGTCCCGCGAAGCGCTGCTCGCACAGCGCCCCGCGAAACGCACATTTAAATCGGCCTGCGCCGTTCCGCGCAGAGCCCAAGTGTCAACGCGGCGTGTTGCTTTTAAATCGGACAAAGTCCGAACGCGGCGTGTTGTTTTTAAAATTGAACAAAGTCCGACCGCGGCGTGTTGCTTTTAAATTTGGACCAAGTCCGACCGCGGCGTGTTGCCTTCGAAGCCTGGACAAAGCCAGACCGCGGCGTGTTGCTTTCGCAATCCGCATTAAGTTTGATCACGGCGTGTTGCCTTTGAAGAAGCAACAAAGCCCGATCGCGGCGTGTTGCTTTTGAAAAAGCAACAAAGCCCGATCGCGGCGTGTTGCTTTTAAGAATCGGACAAAGTCCGACCGCGGCGTGTTGCTTTCTGAATTCGGACAAAGTCCGAAGGCGGTATCGCCTTGTCCAGGCAACGAAGACCAGCCGACTCGGACCTTGCGCCGGGAGTCAGCGAGACGTCGAACCTCACAGCAAGATACAGTGTCGCGGGGTTAGCGTTTTGCTTCGCCTGCTGTCGCGGGGTTAGCGTTTTGCTTAGCCCGGTGTCGCAGGGTCAGCGTTACGCTTAGCGCACAGCGACATATGCCAGGATGGTCGTGGCATATTCGTGGCGTCTGAGTATACGTGCTCGCAATAGGTGGTAGGTGCTGAGTTAATGCACGTTGGTCGTCATAGTAAATAGAAATTAAAATTTCTCTTGGAGAAGAGCGGCAAAAGCAAAATAAAAGAAAATGACTAAAATTTTCTCATAAAAAAAGGCCAGACGCGCGGTGTTACGTGAACACCACGCGCCTTGGCCTTTCAGCACTTTGCTCACCACTGCAGGAGGTATTACCACGGTGGCGAGCTCAATGCTCTTTGAATGCTCCGTCGAACTCGAGACCGGCCAGGGATGAGCCTCGCAGTCACCGACTGTGGATACCTCGTCCCTTTCGGGACCCACAGTGGGACACGTCAGCCCTTTTAAAACATACGTTTCCGCTTAGCCAGTCAGGAGCTCGTGCCTAGGAGCATTCAGGTTCAGAGGGGTATACCTCTCCGAAGCCGGCAAGCAAGCCATGCCATCAGGATTTCGGTATTCACCCTTCCTACGAGTTTCTGGTCTGTGTTTAACTACGGTCCTTTTGGACACAGTTGCCAACTCTTCTCCAGCTGCAGCATTGGTTGCAGCATATCCTCATCGCCACTTTGTGCGCATCTTGCCGCTTAGCCCGGCGAATTGCCGACGCCGGCACCAGTTAGTTATCCCTGTGCTTTGTACGATGGATTAAACACTTGGGCTCCCGCAAAAGCGGCGCCTTCCCTCGATACAAGGAGGAGCTCATATGCCCACCCCGCCCCCGGTGCAACATTGCAGCCGAGACAAGAGACATGGCCACCTCGCCAGTAGATAGGGACAGTGGGAATCTCGTTAATCTATTCATGCGCGTCACTAATTAGATGACTAGGCATTTGGCTTTTTTTTTTTTTTTTTTTTTGATGCGTTGCCCGCCAACAGAAAGGGAGGGGTATGGCCAAAGCCTCAAAGGAGGACGAAGACAAACAGTAAGGGGGTCTTACAGGCGTCCATCAAACGAGAGGACCCCAGGACAACAGGACGGACACGGACAAACAATGGGGGGGCGGGTTCCCCGGGGAACATAAAACATTAATCGCCGGTCCCTCACCCGATTCCCTCTCGATCCCGCTGCACGGACCCGGTGGGAACCAGAGCTGTCATTTGGTTCCACCGGTTCCAGTTTGTATGGCTGCCCCGTAACACCCTGGTTGTGATTCCCCGCAATAACCCCTTCGTTAACTCCATGCCCAACAGCCAGTCAGCGGACTTGACACACCAAATCCCCCTCTATGAGATGGTGCAGGAGGAGAACTCGATGTCCGGCTGTTGTACGCCGGTCTCCCTCGAGATCGCCTCCCCGAGCGAAACATTGTCCGCGTAATAGCGAACCTTCCGCTCGTGGGCGTCCGATAAGGGAGTCGCTCCGCTGACGACCTGTGCGTCCACCACAACGGCCTTGGGGCCACGCAGGCAAAGCAAGTCAGGCTTGCGTTTGCCCTCGGTCGTGACGTACGACGGTTCTTCTCGTACGGTCCAGCCCACGTTCCTCAGTTCTGACGCTAGGACTCTGCACACTGCGTTGTGCCTGAGGACGCGGCCACCATGGGTGCGGAAACACCCCTGGATGACGTGCGCGGCTGTCTCTGTTGAATTACAGCCTGCACGACATCCGGTGGCGTACTGCTCCCGCCTCACCCCCCTAGACGTACGTATACGCGTCGGGAGGGTATTGGCGAGAACATGCACGTACTGGACATAATCACGACCGGGAATGGCGTGGCTACCGTGATCCACCCACCAGGAGGACAGGTTGGACCCCGGACACTCCCGCAATTCGTATCCGTCGACTGACTGATGCAGTCGACGGGACCACCACACGTCCCGCCGGTGTTTGGAGGCCAAGCACACCCCATTGCGGGTCAGGGCCCGCTGGGCCTATTCCCCCCGGCGCTCCGCCCAGGTGTAGTGGGCGATTGCCCCAACCTGCGGGGCTGTCGAGGATTCCAGGCTGCGCAGACGACTAAGCAGCAAACCTGGAACCGTGGTGGCAAGAGCGGGAATGCCGAGACCGCCACTCGAAACTGGTGAGTGGAAAAAGGCCGTCGGAACATCGTGCGGAAGACGAAGCCATCTGCGAACCGCTGCGCGGGTTGTTACGTCGAGAGCTCTCAATTTTCCAAGTGTGGCCCTACCCAGGACCAGCGAGTGGTAGAGGCGAGGAAGAAGAAAGCAGCGGACGATCTTTAGCCGCTGCTGGGGCTTCAGAGGTGCTCTGCTCAGCCGGCTCAGATATATGGATATATCCGAGCCGACTTTCTTCGGTCCTGCCGGCCGGAAATCGACCCCGAGGTACCGCCATTCGGCATTCGTATCCAGCTGCGGGAGGAATGTTCCATCCCGCAGGCGGAATTCCGGGGCCGTCAGGATTTTAATTTTCTTTTCCCGGCCAGAAGGAACGAGAGAAAGAACAGAGCACTTCTTGGCTTGAAAAAGAAGCCCCGTCTCCCTCGCTGTGTCCTCCACCACCCTGATGCTGGTCTGGAGACCCCACTTGGTGGCAGCAAAGAAGAGAACATCGTCAGTATAGGCTAGGCTGTTTATGCGATGTTCTCCCATTTGGTAACCGACGTCGGCAGGTATGGATCTCATGATCACATCTACCACCAGGCAAAACAGCACTGGTGATAAAGGATCCCCCTGCCTGACGCTTCTGCCAATACCAGAGAGCTCTGACCTGTCACCGCGCACTTCAAATATCGTGCCGCTGCGCGCATAACTATGCGCGATATAGTCTATTAGGCCGTGAGGCACGCCCAGGCCAGCCAAGGCGTTGGTGATAGCACCATGGCTGACGCTGTCGAAGGTCTTCGCGAAGTCTAGCGAGGCAACGTGCATCTCGCGACGACGGGACCTGGCGTCCATTAAGAGGGACGCCAGGACGGCTACATTGTCGCCGCACCCGTCATCAAAGCACCGCTGCCTTAGATCGACTAGCTTGGACTCGCGAAGCCTTTGGGCAAAGATCTTATGTAAGTGCCTCACGACCACGGAGGTGATGGAGATCGAACGGAAATCCCCCGGCAGGGAGCACTCCCCCCTCTTCGGGATGAAAACCGTCCGACTCACCAGCATCGATGCTGGGAAACCTCCGTATTGCAGCACGATGTTGAAGAGGAGAGCTTTGATGGAAGCTGGTACCGCTCTCCATATCCGTACGCCGATGCCGTCTAATCCGGGGGCCGAGTTGAGAGGGCAGGTTGATGGCTGCCGCCTCCTCACAGGAGATTGGAGACCAGGTGCCACTAAGCTCCGCTTTCGGTGGAAGACGCGGAGCCGGTGCGACAGGAGCGGACTCCTGCGCTACGAACGGGCCCCAGTGCGCGGCCATCTGCCGCACACCGGGAACCACGTCCGCCTCAGTGGCACCATCCAGAATCTCCTTGGCCGCGCGCGACATGCTCGAACGGAAGAGGCGCTGGACGCGCGCATACTCCGCTCGGCGGCGCGCTTTTCTATCCGGATTGACGACACGGTTTCGTACGGGCGGTCGCACACGAGGAAGCGTCGGAGGGAACACACTCAATACCCACGGGCCCAGGTCCTCCGCTGGCCATCCAGAATTCCTGATCCGATCTGGATCAGGATATGGGACTTCCATCCCTGGATGGCCTCCACAACCGGGATGAGCGCGCGTATAGCACCGGCAAAACTGCCGTACGCATCACCCCAGCCGGGAGAAGATGGAGAAAGCGGAGGCGAGCCAGGCGACCCGTGGGGAGAGATGGCGATGGGTCGAGGGGAGACGGGAGGACTGGAGCCACCGGCCGAGAGAAACGAGCTCTCGCTCGATGATGCGGCTGCCAGATCCTCCAGTGCCGTCGCGACGAGGCGCTGGTAACCGCCGTTCTTACGCATCCCCTTGATGGCATCAAGGGTGCGATTCGGGACGACGGTTAACAGATGTTGATTCATAAACCTAACGCCTCGATTCGCGGCAAGCGCCTTCTCCCTCGCCATCATGCGCTTCTCTTCGTCGCTCCATTGGCGGTTAACCCTCTCGACGTTAACCTCCTCGTTGACGATGGCCTCGTGTGCACGTCGGCGATGGAGGCCGAGTCCGGTCTTCGTGGTGAACGCACGATCACAGTGTGGGCATGGGAATTGCGGGGCTTGCGGGGAGCAGGGACAGGGGCAGCGGGTGTTGGGCGGCGTCGTGGCCCAGCGGGCGGCCGACGAGAAGGGCCTGGAAAGGGGTCAGGGGAGGGTGGCGATGGCGCGTCACTAATTAGATGACGAGGCATTTGGCTGTTTCGCCTACGGTGCGCGACGACTGCTACAAAATCACAGTCGCCAAGTCGCCACCGACAGCGATATTGCAGAGCTGTTTACTGTTGGTGTTCGCAGTCAACACCCTGGATCGTGAAGGTCGGAGCTAGCTAAAGGCAGCTCGTATTTCACCTCGACCATTCACGCAATCATTCAAACTCGCGCGAATGATGCGGAGGCCCCCAACTCTACGCGCCATCCATCATGCACCACTAGATGAGGCCACGTTCCGTCTTCTCTCGTTATAACGCGATGTCATTGCGTTAAAACGTTTCCAGCCATGAGCCCCACAAGACCCGAGTCGTCAACGTTCGGAGCTGGGCGGACGTTAAACCCAGCCCCCGCAACTCAGACTCGCTTCGCGAGCTCCAGACACCTTGCCACGAAATAGTAATGGCGGTAAAACGAACATTATTTCGTGGTACTCCTGTGCGCTCCGCCACAGCGGCTGCCAGATCATTACATGACCGGTACTTTTCCACCTTACGCTCGTGGGACATCTCCAACGCGGTTTTGCTAGACACTACCTGCGCGTCTACGACCACTGCCTCACCACCCTTAGCGATGGTCAGGTCGGGCCGCCTCCGGCCGGCAGACGTCGAATACGCTTGTTCCGCATCGACGCGCCATCCCTTCTGCTGTAAATAGCCACCAACTTGACGGCATAGGTCGTCATGCCGCAGGATTTTCCCTCCGTGCGTTCTGAAGCAGCGTTGCACGCAGTGAGCCGGCGTCTCGGTTTCGGGACAACCGGCACGACAGCGATTATCGCGCCCATCACGACCTCGGAAGCATCTCGCTCTAGACGGTATGCAGTTAGCTCGTATGTGGTGATAGTGCACGTAGTCGGCACCTGGGATGGCATCGGCGCCAGCCGATACCCAGTAGGAGCTCAGGTTGGAGGCCGCAACCTCTCTGAGTCCACTCCCATCAGCACGACTCGCGCAACCAGGCCGCACACTGCTGTCTGAGCTCAGCGGTCGTAGTCACTCTGTGACCCCGCACTCGCATCTGGTTTTCACACCAGACAAGCTGCCTAGCCACATACGTGGTTTCGGCAGCCGCGCATGCTGCGGGTAGAGTACTCCGACACAACCGCTGCAGTCGGTTATGTTTCAGAATTGGGATCAAAGTTCTCAATAGAGGCATTCCAAGCCCGCCACTCTGTATCGGCGCATGCAGGTATCCAGCAGGAACATCATGGGGAAAACGCAGCCATCGTCGCACCGCGGTGCGTACGATGATATTCTTACCCTTGAGGGTTTTGGCCGAGACCGTACCCACTGTCCATCGGTGATAATACCGTGGAAGGAGACAGTCACGCAACAACCTCAGCCGCTGTTGCGGCTTAAGAGGTGCCCTCGTGAGTTGCTCGATGGCCTGAGCTAAGGGTGGATCGCTTGCGAGTTCCCTAGCACCTGTGTATTCGCAGCCCAGATACGTCCAGACATCGACCAGGGATCTTTGCGGTATCATCGCTCCCCCCCCTGCTGTTAGCTCACGGGCGTATCACTCTTGACCCCCACCGCATCTGGTTTTCACACCAAAAACTGCCAGCCCCCCAAA
>NW_028190868.1:0-47818 GCF_048542155.1 Nylanderia fulva
AAACTTTTTTCTTTAAAAATTTTAAAATTTAACCGGGTTGCAAAACCCCAAAATTTTTATTTGGACACGGCCAAGTTTTTTAAAAAAAAAAATTTTAAATTTGAGATTTAATTTCAATATTTTTAAAAACCCCCCCGGGGGAAAATAAATGAAGCAAAAAAAAAAATAAAATTTTTGAAATTCGCTGAATGGGGAACAAACCCCCGAGCCTTTTTGCTTGGGGCGACCCCTTTTCCAATGAGCTTTCAATCCTTTCATTTTTTATTTTTCCCCGTTTATATTTTAATTTTGGGGAAAACAAACGCCTTTTAACCCGCGTGAAAAAAATTAAAATAAAAAAAAATTTAAATTCACAAAAATATTTTTTAGCCACGTGTTAAATTAAAAAAAAAAATTTTAATTCTAAAAAAAAAATTTTTTTGTTTCTTTAAAAACGAAATTGTCATCCGCGTTTGGGGGTTTTTTTGGGCCTGTTTAACTTTTAATTTAATTTTTAAAAAAGCCTTGTTAAATTTAATTTTCCCGCGGGTTAAAGGCGTTTTTTACCAATTTTAATAAATATAACAGAGAAAAGATAAAACGAAGGGACTGAATACTCTTTTGGAAAAAAGGATCCCCCCGGAAAGGGGAAAGGTCTGGGGTTCGATTCCCGATTACGCTTTCGGATCTATTTTTTTCTCTTGCTTTCCTTTTTATTTCCGGGGGGGGTTTTAAAGGGGTTTAAAAAAATTTTTAAATCTAAAAGGGGGAAATTTTTTCAATTTTAAAATTTTGGCCTGCCCAAAGAAAATTTTTTGGCCCCCTTTTGGGGCCCCGGTATTTAATTCAACAAAAAAAATATTTTATTTTCGTTAGGTGCATTTCCCCGGTTTGGTTCTTATTCCCTTTGTTTTAAATACAAAAAATTTATTTTAACGATTATATAATACATAAAAAAATTTGTAGAGGAGTTTTTAAAAAAAGTTTGGGTTTTAGTAAAAAGAATTTAAATCTGGAAAAAAAACTATTGTTTCTAAAAATGAATTCCCAAAGGGTTACGCCCCCCAAAAAAATAAGTAGGTACAAAAGTAATTTACAAAAATTATTAAATTTTTTTTAAAATTTTCTTAATTTTTTTTAATATTTTTATTTTTGTAATTTTATAAATTTTTCCTTTTTTTTTCTTTTTTTAAAAACCTTTTTAGGAATGAAAAATCTCATTGGAAAAATTTGGGGAATTACTAAAAAATCGGGTAAGTATAAAGGGGGGAAAAATTTAAATAAAAAAATTTTTTTTCCCAAAAGGTGTTTTTTTTTTGAAAAGAAAAGGGCATTTACTCTATTTCGCGAGTTAACACAATTTTTAATTTGGCAATGTGTCTTGTGTATGTAACCCAATTTGCACTCAAAGTAAAAAATTGGGGACTATTTTAAAAAGCAAAAATACCAGGGGTGTTTAAAATTCTTTTCAAAAAAAAATTATGCCACTAAAAATAGGGAAAAAAATTCTCGAAAAAAAAAGCCAAACAAATATGAAAAACACACAACCAAAAATTTATTTTTCCAAGAAAAAGAAAGGGGAAAAAAGAAAAACAAAAAACAAGAGCCCATTAAAAAAAAAAAAACCCAAAGAAAAAATGACAAAGGGGGAAAACGTTTCTTGGGGGACAAAAAAAAAAAGAAGAAAACAAAAAATTTTTTGAAAAATTTTTAAGGGGAAACGCAATTTTTTAAAAAAAAAAAAAAAATTTTTTAAACAAAAAAACCCCCTTTTCCCCCCCCCCCCCCCCTTTTTCCCCCCCCTTCCCCTCCCCCCTTTCCCCCCCCCTCCTCCCGTTTTTTCTCGCTCCCTTTTTCCCCCTCCTCCTCTCTCTCTTTCTCTCTTTCCTTTTTTTTCTCTTTTTTTTCCCCCCCCCCTTTTTCCCCCTTTTTTGGGGGAAATAGGGGTAGGGTCCCTTTAGATAGGGTACACCAAAAAAAAAAAATTTTAAAATTTTTCCCCAAAGTAGGGGAAAGGAAAAAAATGGTAACGGTTTATATAAATTGGGTACAAAAAGGGGGGGCTTTTTAAAGCGGGGAATAGGGGGGGGAAAAAAAAAGATTGGTTACTTTTTAAAAATGAGAGAAAAGGGCGTCAAAAAAAATTTTGAAAAAAAAAAAAAAAATAAAATTTTAAAACCCTGATAGATTATAAAAAAATGATTTAAATTTGGGAAAACTCAAAGGGAAACTAAGGGGGGAAGACGGGGTTTTTGAAAGAAATTAATAACAAGACTTTGAAATTTAAAGAATGTGAAGAATGTGGGTTTTTTTAAAATTTTAATAATTTTATTCAGAGCTTTAAAAGATATAAAAGAATCATAGAAAAAAAAAACGTAAAAAAAAAAAAAACCATTTATTTAAATAGAAGGAAAAATGGAAATTTTTAAGTATAAATTTAAAAAAACCCTTGAACAAATTTTTAGGGTTTGCCAAAGAAAAAAGGAACAGATGAGGGAATATCTAGTGATATATTAAAAATGAGCTTTCACGTAATAAAAAATGAAACTATTGAAGATAATAAATGATTCATTATTAAAGGAGTGTGTCCGGAGGGATGGAAACCATCTACTATTGTACCAATCCTAAGGTAGAGAAACCAAAGAAGCAAGTGAATTTAGACCAATTAATATCTTACCAATTTATGAGAAAGTCTTAGAATTAGTCGTAAAGGAACAAATCGATGAATACTTACATAATAATGATATTATATCAGAGCATCAATCAGGATTTAGAAATACCATTCGTGCGAAACAGCGATACAAAGCGTCATTGATGATTGAAGTTAACAATTCGTGAAGGAGAAATAGTAAGAGTAATATTCACTAGACTTAAAACGGGCTTTGAAACGGTGGATAGGACAAGATTGTTAGAAAAATTAGAGCAATATGGAATGAAAGGAATAGTGCTAGAATGGTTAGAACATATCTAAACAACAGAACGCAACAAGTCAAATTTAACAATCAGTGGTCAGAACGTCTTAGAACGGAATACAGAGTGCCACAAGGTTCGGTACTAGGATCTCTACTATTTATAATATATATAAATGATATAATCGAAGTATGTCCGGAGGGATGCAATATAAAAATGTTTGCAGACGATACGCTTATATATGTAAGTGGAGAAAGTAGCACAGATATAGAGATAAAAATGAATATGGTTTTTAATATAATTGAATGCTGGATGAATATAAATTAAAAATGAATGCGGATAAAACGAAATATATGGTAGTTAGAAGTATTCGAAAAGAATTGAGAGGCAATACTATTTTGAAATGTTTGGATGGAACTAAAATAGAACGTGTTGAAACTATAAAATATTTAGGTATAATTATTGATGACAGACTACGATTTCAAGATCATTGCGATTATATGCTTAAGAAAATAGGGAAAAAGACTAGTTTTTTAAACAGAATAGGTAACTTCGTGTCAGCCTACACTAGATGTATTGTATATAAGTCCATAATAGCACCTCATTTCGAGTATTGTGCCACTCTATTAGTCGGGATGGGAGAAACGCAGTTGAATAAACTGCAGGTAGCTCAAAACCGTGCCATGAGAGTCATATTGCAATGTAATAGATATACCAAAGTTGAGGACATGCTGCAGGCGCTGCAGTTTATGTCCGTAAGGCAACGATTATATTATAATGTAGGTGTATTTATTTTTAAAATACTAAATAACATGGCATCGGTGGCGTTAAGTAATAAAATAGAAATAGTGGGAAAAGAATGTGATAGACAAACGAGGCAGGCCGGAAACATAGTACTAACATTGCGTAAAACGAGAAGTGCGCAAAAAGCCTGTTTTACGAAGGAATAAAAATGTATAATGCGTTACCCACCGAGATAAAACAATGTGAAGAATTAATATTATATAAGAGACTGTTAAAAGAATATGTGTTAAATAATGTATAGTAATTATGTATATGTAATAGCTGTGAAAGCTAATAAAGATCAATCAATCAATCAATCAATTCATGGGTTACAGTAGAAGATGTAGCAGCAGAACGGAGAGAGAGATCAAATCGATATCTCCCTCTATTGTTCTATCTCGTTCTCCAATTATCTCTCTCTCCCTCTCCCTTCTCTCCCTCTCCCTCTCCCTTCCCTCTCCCTCTCCCTCTCCCTCTCCTCCTTCCCTCTCCTCTCTCTCTCGCTCTCTCTCTCTCTCCGTCTCTCTCACCGTCTCTCTCTCGTCTCTCTCTCCGTCTCTCTCTCCCTCCGTCTCTTTCTCCGTCTCTCTCTCCGTCTCTCTCTCGTCTCTCTCCGTCTCTCTCCCTTCTCTCTCTCTCTCTCTATTCTTTTTAAATAATGTTAGTTAGAAAAAAAAGGAGTTAATATTTTGCGCAGGATCTTCAGGACTTTCCAGGACACCTTCAAAAATTAGCGGCTTCTGAAGCGGTAATAAGTAAGTTAATTAATTCTCATTGCTCATTCTCGCTTGCGCTCTCGCTCTCGTGCTTTCTCTCTCTCTCTCCCTCTCTCTCTCTCTCTTTTCTTCCCTCTTTCTCTCTCTATTCTTTTTAAATAATGTTAGTTAGAAAAAAGGAGTTAATATTTTTGCGCAGGATCTTCAGGACTTTTCCGGACACCTTCAAAATTAGCGGCTTCTGAAGCGGTAATAAGTAAGTTAATTAATTAAAATTTTTCAAAAAGGTTTGCTGTGCGCCTGTAAAAAAGGCCGCTGGCGCCTGTAAAAAAGGCTGTTGTGCGCTATACAGAGCTGCTGTGCGCCTGTAAAACCGGCTGCTGTGCGCGGATACAGAGTTGCTGTGCGCCTGTAAAAAACGGTTGCTGTGCGCCGATACAGAGCTGCTGTGCGCCTGTAAAAAAGGCCGCTGTGCGCCTGTAAAAAAAAGGGTGCTGTGCGCCTATACAGAGCTGCTGTGCGCCTGTAAAAACCGGCTGCTGTGCGCGGATACAGAGCTGCTGTGCGCCTGTAAAAACGGTTGCTGTGCGCCGATACAGAGCTGCTGTGCGCCTGTAAAAAGAGGCTGCTGTGCGCCTGTAAAAACACAAAACTGCTTGGCAATATCTAATGGCAATATACTGCGCGATTGAAAAGTGAAGCTACTGCGTACTTATATAATAAAAAATTGACGTTTATAAAAAAATTTTTGTTTACATTATATACATACAAAATGTCTGTTAAAATAAAGAAACATATGATTCTATCGTCTAAAGAAAAAGATATAATTATTCAAGGTGAATGGTTAACTGACATGCATATGGAACATTTCGGTTGTTTTTTACAAAATTGTTCAGATTTTAGACCTGTCGAAACTTGGCGAGTGCAGTGTCTTGATACAATTCAACCTATGCCAATAGATAAAAACATATACAAATATTGCATAGTTTATCGGGTCCATTCGATGGACATTGGGTATGCAGTTATTATGAACGAAAAATATATTTATTTATGATTCTTTAAATTCTAAGAAATTACATGAGCATCATAAGCAATTCTTATCAAGATTATTTCCAAAATATTTTGAAAAACGTTTTGTAAAATTTCCTACCGTTCAACGTCAACCAAAATTGTAATGATTGTGGTGTTTTTGCAATAGCTTTTGCGATTTCATTATTATTTAATATTTAAACCTGAAAAAGTAAGGTATGATCATAGTTTAATGCGTCTGCATTTGCTAAAAATTTTAGAAACAAATGTAATCGAGTGTTGAGAAACAGACAAATAATTTGAAGGGTAATTCGTGTCAATTAATTGTAAGTCAAAAATAAACGTTAGAGGTAAGAACCCGCTTTTTCAAAACAAATTGTTAGGGACCGCCAGCGATCGGCAAGGACAGAGTTAACAAATTGATCGATAGGAGCAATCACCGTTGACCAGGTGGTATTTCCTGGGCCCTTCATCGATGGAAACACAATACGGCCCATCGTGATTGCTGCGAAAAAACGCGCGTCCACTCCAAGAGGTCGTGTAGAAATTAGCGCCTCGGCGAAGAAACGCCCAGACCTCTGCGCGTTATAAAGCTCGAAAAATTGGAAGTCCAACGACCATCGATAATCAGAACGACTACAGATCGGTTGGTAATTCGAACATAACTTCTAAAAAAGACTTGAACGTGGGACTCGACAAATAAACTAATTTGTGATTCTGCCTTCGGCGGTCTAATCTCTCGGAGAGGTCTCCTGTAAGCTGCTCTTTTCCCTCTCGCGCTCTCTCTTCTGAGCGCATTACCGTGAGTCCGCGGTCAACGCAAAAAAGAAAACAAAAGGGGAACCCACTTCCGTACGCAACATCGGCATTTTCCACACAGATTTACAAATAATACTCAGAAAGTCTTGCCATTGGCTATGAATTAAAAACTTTAAGCAATGATGATGTACGTGTACGTACGAAACGTCAATAGTAAGACACAACAAAGTAAATAGAAGGAAATATACGACATACTCAACTAAAAAAAATTGAATAATGTACAATTAGAAGAAAATAAAATGGAAAGAAACAAAATAAATTTCGAAAACAAGATAAAAAAGAAGAACAAATTTGTATTTACAAGAGAACATCAACAATCTTGAAAATAAGAGTGGGCTAATTTAAAAAATAATTCTTGATAAAATTGTCGCAAGCAGATGCACCAAGTTTTGGAGAATAAACGCGCCAAAAAGCGACACGTATATGCCAAAATTAGAAAATTAATCGTGAGAAAAAAGCGACAAACGATATGCACAAGATTAGAAATAATCGGGATTACAAACGCGACAACATATGCACAGATTAAGAAACTAATCGTGATAAATTTGCACAACAGAACACTTTTTTTGCAAAACTTATTTCTGTTTACTTACGAGTTAAGCACAGGTGGACGGTGCTTAAAAACACATCGGCTATCTGGGATCTTACAATGTTCGGCGCGCTGTATAATATACCCAATTTTAAGATGACGTAGACAATTTTTTTAGAATATCAAAATAAGAACCGTCAAGACGCTCGGTGTCCTTTTTTAGGTTGATACTGTTGTTGTTTTCTTCTTTAATATATATCATTTCTGATATCAACCTTTTATATAATTCTTTTCATATCTAGGATTTTTGTGTCGTTTCAATTGAAATTGTGTGTAAATTTTACAATATGATCAGAAACCACCGAGTGCCTTGCTGAATCTAATCTAATATTATTTTTATGTTCATTTACTCTTGTACCTAATTGTCTTTTCGTCTGTCCTACATATGTAGCATCACAATTATTACACGAAATCTTATATATGACCCCCGAATTATTTTGGAGCTTATCTCTGTCTTTTTGCGTTTTTATGACTCTGTTTAATTTCTTTAGACATCTGTATCCTACTGTTATATTTGATTTCTTTAATTCTGATGCTACTAGTTCCGAGATTCTTTCAATATAAGGTATCGCTATGAATTTTTTATTATTGTCATTATTTATGATTTCGTTATTTATATCTTGAGTCATTTCTTTGTTTAATCTATTAACAATAAGGAACTTCAGTCTATTATTGATTTCTGAGAAAATGAGATCAAGAGGATAACTATTGCTCAATAAAATCTCTATGATTAATGTTAAATTTTTACTATGAAAACGGGGATGTGATAATAATATTGACCGGTCTACTAAATTATATATTACACTTTTTTTGTGGCATATAGGATGATTTGAATGATATGAGAGTGTTCTACCCGAAAATGTTTTTTTCTGAAACCAATCTATGTATATTATGTTATTTATAATTTTGAGTGAGATATCTAAAAAACTTATGCTACGGTTATCCTCTCTTTCTATTGTGAATTTTAATCTATCGTGACAATCATTAAATTTTTCTACTAGATATGTGACTTGATCTTCCGGCAAGCAAAGCAAGATATCATCGACGTAGCGATAGTAAAACCTTATATTAACCTTTATAGTTTCAAGAATCCTAGTTTCTATATCTTGCATGACAATATCCGCAATAATTGGAGATAAAGGCGATCCCATCGGAGTTCCATGTATTTGTTTATAGATCGTTTCGTTGAATGTGAAGTACGTTGAAGTCAAAATGAATTTAATTACATTAACAAACTCATTTTTGTTTATTGATGTGTGGTTTTCAATGTAATGCCATCTATTATTTATGCTGTCTATTGCAAGGTCCACAGGAACATTTGTGAACAACGATATCACATCCAAAGATACGATTGTTTCATTATTATTTAATTTAAGATCAGACAATGCGTTGCACAATTCAAAACTATTGTTAACATGACTTTTCCTTTTGGGTAAACTTGTCACTAAAATGTTGTGTAAATATGCAGCTAAATGATGTAGTGCTGTATTGACCGACGATACTATTACTCTGAATGGAACATTTTCCTTGTGAATTTTGGGCAAGCCATATGCTTTAGGAAGCACTGAATCACTGGAACTTAAACAATAATAGTCTTTTTTTGTGATCCATTCATTTTTTAACCATTGTTTTAAATTTTTGTTAAGGTCTTTTTCTATTTTTATTATTATATATTATTATATTATTATATTATATATATATATATATTATATATTATTATTATATATATATTATATTATTTATATATATATATATATATATATATATATATTATATATATATATATATATATATATTATATATATATATATATATATATTATATTATTATATATATATTATTATTATATATATATTATTATATATATTATTATATATACGTTTAAGGATGCAGCAATTGCAAAAAATTTAGTAGAGACTGATGACTTTTGGGGAAAACGATGGAGGAAGCAACAGAATCGAATATGCCTGCACAACTTCGAGAATTATTTGCTTACATTTGCATCTTTGGAAATCCAATAGATGTACCAACAATTTGGAATAAATACAAAGATTTTATGATTGAGGACTTTGTAAATAATAATGTTGTAAATCCCGAAAATATGGCGTTAAACCATATACAACAAATTCTGATAAATAATGGAAGTAGTTGTGAGAAATTTCAATTACCAAATCCAACTGAAATAAATATTTACGAAACAGAGTATAATGTAGATGAAGAAAAAATACGTGGTGATTATTTATTATCTACACTAAATGATGAACAAAAATACGTGTATGATATAGTAATGCGAGCAATTGAAAATGAAAATGAACCTAAGCGTTTGTTTTTTATTGACGGGTTTGCAGGAAGTGGTAAAACCTATTTATTTAACACATTTCTAAGTGTTATTCGAGGAAGAAATGAAATAATTCTTCCATGTGCTTCAACTGGAATTGCAGCCACACTTCTGAAAGGAGGAAGAACTTATCATTCTCTGTTTAAGCTTACAATTCCAATTGATGATGCAGCTAAATCAAATATTAGAGGAAATTCTCAAGCTGCACGAGAATTGATCAATGCAAAATTAATCATATGGGATGAAGTGAGCATGACTGTTGGACATGCCTTAACAGCAGTTGATAAACTTTTAAAGGATTTAATGAAGAATGATCAACCATTTGGAGAAAAAGTAATTTTATTTGCAGGAGATTTCAGACAAAATCTTCCAGTAGTACCTCATTTACACAAAACAGCGATAATTGAATCGACTGTAAAAATACAACCCTATATGGAGGAATGTAATTAAGGTTAAATTACAGCAAAATATGAGAACTGCGGAAGAAAAAGAATTTGCAAATTGGTTAATGCAACTCGGAGATGGTAAATTATCAAATACAGATGGACTAAATCTAGACACGATTAAAATTCCACAAGATTTTATATCAAAAGAATCTCTTATTAATGAGATTTTTGGTGATAGAATTACCATGAAAAGGATTAGAGAAAATCAAGATCGAGCGATTCTTTGTCCTAAAAATGAGGATACTTTCAAAATTAATGATGAAATTCTTTGTCTAATGGAAGGAGAAGAAAAGGAGTATCTCTCTATTGACTGTATTGTAAGTGATGATCCACAGGAGCAATTAAATTTTCCAACTGAGTTTCTAAACTCACTGACACCTTCTGGAATGCCAGTTCATCGGCTTAAAATAAAAGTTGGTGCTACAGTAATCTTATTAAGAAATTTAAATACTAAAAAAGGACTTTGTAATGGTACAAGATTTATTATAACTAATTTGAAAAATAATATAATTTATGTAGAAGTTATAACAGGTCCTGCTCGAGGACAAATTGTTATATTCCGAGGATAGATTTAATTACAAATGATTTGGAACTGCCATTTAAGTTTAAACGAAGACAGTTTCCTATTCGAGTGTCATTTGCTGACAATAAATAAATCACAAGGACAAAGTTTAGAAAAAATTGGAATTTATTTGCCACATCCTGTATTTGCTCATGGTCAACTTTATGTGGCATTTTCTAGAGCAACAAAAAGAGAAAGTGTAAAAATTAAAATTGATGAATGTAGCAATCAAGGACATTTAATTGAAGAAAATGAAAAATGTTTTACAAAAAATGTAATATACAGAGAAATTTTGTAAATTGAAGAATTATGACATTGTATGAGAGCTAATAATAGCGGGTTAGCAGTGGGTACATTAGAAATAAAAAAAATTGAGTAAAATGTAAAAAAGGATATAATAATTAAGTAATAAAAAAAATATTTAAAGTATATATTAACTAAAATAATGTTTTATATTTAAAAAATATAAAATTGTGTGGAAATTAAAATAAACAAGAAAATAAAAATAAAAATATATAATAAATATTTAAATATATGCAAAACGCGGTGTAAAATAAAATATCTGGGAGAAAGAAATAGATAACATAGTAGTCATCCAAAAAAAATTTAAACATTTATTTTGATATAAATTTCGTGAAAGTCGGACAACAAATGTGGAAGTAGTTCGCGGTAATACAAAAAAAGAATTAATTTTTTGTGTTAAAACGGATTTAATATAGGCTATATGAGGACCGCGCGAAGCGCGGTCCGAAAAGCTAGTCTACAATATGTTCCGAAACCACAGAATGCTTAGAAGAATCAAATTTAATGTTATTTATATGCTTCTTTAGTCTAGTACGTAATTTTCTTTTGGTTTGCCCAACGTATGAAGCTTCACAGTCTTTACAATTAATTTTGTAGACGACATTATTATTGCTATTATGCGCATTTTTGTCCTTATGGACTCTGATGAATTTGTTGAGATTATTAAGACAACGGTACCCTACTCTAAAATCTGATTTTTTAATTGTCGATGCCATTGTTTCCAAGATGTTATTAATATAGGGAATGACAAAAAATTTTTTATTATTTCCCTCTATAATTTCTTTTGTTCTATTGTTGTTAAATTGCAAATTGTTAACTACTTTTATTCTTCTATTTATTTCTTTAAAAATTAAATGAATAGGGTAACCGTTGTCCAACAATGTTTCAATACACACAACTCTATATTTTTCTTGTGATATATGGGATGAGATAATAACAGCTCTATCGATCAAATTATAAATCACTCCTATTTTGTGGCACATGGGGTGATTCGATAAGAAAGATAGTACTCTGCCTGAACAAGTCTTTTTTTGAAACCAGTCCAAGTGTATGACGTTGTCGATGATCTTAATGTTTAAATCTAAAAAATTTATGCTTGTATTAATTTCGTATTCAACCGTAAATTGTAGTCGTTGATGGTAACTATTAAACTTATTCAATATACCATCTATCTTATCTTTTGGTGCCACCATAATAATGTCATTTACATATCTATAATACATTCCGATATTAAAATCCAATGTGTTAATAATCGATTCCTCCAGATCTTGCATAACAATATTAGCAATTATTGACGATAACGGGGAACCCATAGGCGTGCCATAAACTTGTTTGTAAACAATGTTATTAAATGTAAAATATGTTGACGACAGTATAAATTTAACCATAGAAATAAATTCATTTTTTGGAATTAATGTATGTGTGTTAATGTCATTCCATCTATTGCTCACACTTTCACTTGCAAGATCTATCGGAATGTTAGTGAAAAGTGAAACCACGTCTAACGATATTAAAATCCTTAAAAAATCATAAAAATGAAAAGGTCAGGCCATGTTCAAAAGAAGGTACTCAAAAATATAACCCTTTCAAAATTTAAACGATCTAATAATAAATTATCACGAAAAGTAACTGATATGTTATTCAAGGTGCCAGTTCAAAGTGAACATACGTAAAGTGTATATTATCTAAATTTAGTAATAATATATTACCATGAAAAGTAACTGTGATATTTTATTCAAGGTGCAAGTTCACATTGAACATACATACATATAAGTAAAACTGATTACAATTTGATTCTAGAAAATAAGTGCGATATGTTATTCTTAGTGCACAAAATATAATAGTCGTTTATAGAGATTTGATTTGAAATTCATACTAGCCCGTACAATAAAAAATAATTGCTCGTAATTCCAGAGTACCAATTTGTTAATGACTCAAAAAAAATAACATGGCGGCCTACTCTCAAAAAACTTTCGATGGGTAGAATAAATAATTGAAATAAGAGTTGTGAAAATTGTATAAATTAAAAACCTCCAATCTTTCTTTAGTAAAATTTCGAATTTTCGTATCAACTTCCGATTTGTGTTATACCGTATTTTCAGGGAGTAAGTTATTGATCAGAAAACTTTGCCTTATTGCTTGAAACGGGTGTATATTAAGTAAAATTTATAAATGTACAGTTCTCAGGTCAAGTACAATAAAGCTATACGCTTAAAAAGTTTACTGATTATTTGTCGTAATATACAATAAAAAATTACATATTAATTATTCAAGATACAAGTGAGAAATAAATATCATTAAAATATACAAAAAAAATTTATCAATTTGACTCTGAAAAGTAAGTGAAATAGTTCTCAAAGTGCAAGTACAAAATGTATTAGTGTTTTGATAATGATTGATTTAAATATTCGCATTAACCTAGGCAGGGTGGCATATGTGATTGGGATTTAACATTATCAGTAATTTATTGAACAGACAGAAAAAAGTTTTGTTGTATGCATCGGTTCAGTGTTTGAAATAACCATGTACTATTCATATACTCTAAAGCACAAATTTTTCATTTCTATCATAAATAATATCTATTTATTAAAATTTTAGCAGACGTCTTTTAAATAGAAAATAGTGTCTTGCGATCATGAAGAATAGGTTTTGAATAGCAAGGTTTCATTTGACTTACAATTTTCTTCAGAAACACAGAAGAAAAAGGTATTTGTATATAGTTTTGTATATTCACTTCGTCGTGTGTAGAGCTTTTAAAAATACGTTGAATCCTTATTCTAATCTAATCTTCTTCTAATGTAATACTTTTCTTACTTCAAATGTTGTAGTAATTATTCTGTAAGAGCTTTGACATTATTTCTAAATGGACATTGAGAAACATCATAGTTTTTTGAGTGCAGTTTTTTATTGTACAGACTAGGTTTAAATTTTTGAGGACCTTCTTTTGAACATGGCTTGACCTTTTCATTTTTATGATTTTTTGGAGATAGGGTGAGAGAGAACGAATGAGGGTAAGAGAAGACGAGATAAGCGAAAGAGGGTGAAAGAGAACGAAAAAGGGTGAGAAAGGACGTACGAGGGTGAAAGAGGATGAGAGAGGGTGAGAGGGAATGAAAGAGGGTAAAAGAGGGTGAGAGAATGAAAGAGGGTGAGAGAGGACGAAAGAGGGTGAAAGAGGACGAAAGAGGGTGAAAGAGGGTGAAAGAGGACAACAGAGGGTGAGAGAGAACGAAAAGACTGAAATAGGACGAAAGAGGGTGAGTAAGGGCGAAAGAGGGATGGGTGTGGGGGTGGGGGTGGGGGCGGAGGTACGAGATGTGGGAGGGAAAGGGGTGGGTGGAAGTTGAGGGAAGTGTGAGTGAAAGGTGAGAAGAAATTTATATATATATAATATAAGTATGCTGTCTTCTAAGCTGGGCAATAGAGCCAAGGAAACGAAACGAAAAATTAATTAAACGGAACTGTATCTCAATTTGAGATCCCAAAGTTTCACATATAAATTAATTTCGAAACTTACATATGGAGAAATAAGCGAGAAAAATATAGGTCCGAAAAGTCGCTGAAGCGGGAATCGAACCCGCGTCTTTCACTTTCCGGGCGACTGCTCTTACCAACTAAGCTATTCAGACCCTTTCGATCCTATATTTTTCATTTGCCTTTTTAGTAGATGTTAGTAAATACCGCCGTTATATATATATATTCCTGATGACGTCAGCGGACGCGGACAGAGAAGAAGAAGACGACGTTTCTTAATTTTTTATGAAAAACGTCACTTTTTGACCGCTTGTATGTCCAGAACGGCTTGACCGATTTTATTCCTTCTTGGCTCAAATTACTCGTGGCAATGCCGCCTTTCAGGTTATATTTCGTGCAATTCTAAATTTTTTATAGTTTAGTAGTTCTACACCCCCAAAAAATGGACTTTGATGGTGCAGGATATGAGACTTGTAGTGTCTTTTAAGGTCTTTTAAGGTTTAAACATGGCTGGAGACACTACCGCGTCTCCTGATATCTTCCGTACTAATTTTTTTACCCGCAAGCTTGCTATATAATTCAAAACTGTTATTTATATTGCTTTTAACCGTGGGAATACCATTTGATATAATTTTATGTAAAAATGTGGCAATCGAGTATAGCGTGGTATTAATTGATGACACAATAATTCTAAATGGAGTATTCTCCTTGTGTATTTTTGGGAAACCATAACATTTTGGAAGAAGGGAGTCGCTGGAACGTAGTAAAAAATATTCTTTATTGGAAATGTACCCTTTTTTTTTGCCATTTTTTAAGAGTATCGTTTAGTTCCTTTTCTATTCTAGAGGATGGATTCTTTTTTATGATAGAATAGGTGCTATTGTCATTAAGTAGGCCCTCCATCTTATCCGTGTAATATTTTTTTGTCATCGCGACTGTTAAATTGCCCTTATCGGCCCTTGTAAAGAGAATATCAGGATTATTATGGCAAAATTTCTTTGTGTATCTATGCATGCAAATCAATTTTTCATGAATTGAATTAAACTTAGTTTTGCCACGTAAAAAATTGGAAAGTTGTGGAACCAAATTGTTGCGCAATGTTTTTAAATTTTTGATGTTGTAACTGGTGGAATTTCCTTCCATATCCTTGATAAATTCGTGTATGGCCAACTTTTTATCATTATTAAACGGCAGGCCGAATTTACTCCCAAATTGCAATAAGTTAGTAACATTGGATGGAATTATTGTGTCAGTCAAATTAATAAACCATTTTTTATTAGTATTTGTTTCAATGTGAACGAGATATTTAAACTATCTTGATGTAGGGTGGACGCGCTCCGAATTTGGTGCGCGAAGGAAATGGCAAGTTAGGCCAGTGCCGAAAAAAAAAATTCATTGAACATTCAAGTTTAACACATTAATAAAAGTATTTATTACTTCACATAGCACACGTTAAACAAAAAAATGAAATCATTAACAAAGTTATTTCATTATTCTCTTCACAACAATGTGAGTATAATACACTGAGTATGCATACGTCGATCACGCTTGTTATTCATGATCATAATTTCGAGTCTGAAATTCGAAGGAATTTTCGATAACCTTTGTTCGTCGTACACATAGAATGTTTTTTCGCACTTGTTTGTTCGTCGACTATGTTTGATTTGAAGGACACTGCTAATCTGTATGCGCAAAATATCCTCCTACACAAATATTAAATTTCCTTTAATTGTTCTTACATACGATTTAATAATCGTCATACGAAAGAAAAACATGAGAGTAATTTCACTGACACGTGAACTTGCTTAAGTGTGAGACACTTATGTACGGTCACTGACATGTGAACCGAGAGCTGATTGAGAGTGATCATTAGGAACTATACAGTTCGTATTTAAACAATGAGTTGCGCCCTGTTTGATAGCGCGAGGCCTCGTTTTTATTGCCGGACTATTCGCGGCAATCTAATTGTATGCACAACACTCCGCGTAACTCAGTACTCGCACACAGTAATAGTCTTAGGTTTTGATTTATATCATTTAATCCGACTTGATTAATAATGATTTTCAATTGAAGAGAGGAAAGCGCAACGAGATGATCGCGATTAATATTTTATGTTATTTATTATAAAGATTTTTTAGTTAATATTGTAAAGACACGAGAATAATTTAATTTCAATTTATTTTATGTTACGAGGATAAATTAATATATCCGAGAGAGTTCGCGTGAAATTGAGACACAAGGCGCGAACCAGTTATTTTAATTTTTTATCTTAGCTGTAAAATAAAAAAGGCATATTGTTTTTCGAATAATAGAATAAAAGAAATAAATTTTTATAATGAATATTCAGTTCTGATGTTTGTTAATAAAGTCGCAGCTAGAATAGGCGCAAGGAAAAAAAGGAAACACGATTCGGTAGCTGAAAACGACACGCAAAAAATTATATGCAGTCGGGAAAGTTGTCGATAATCATTTTCGTGGTTAGCATAATAAGCTGTTTGTAATACGAATTAAAGACACGCGCGAGTCGAACAGCGGGCGGTCGAGAGAGACAGAAACTGCCGCGGTTAGCATGAACGAGTTAGCAAACATCTGCGAGTGGGAGCGATTGCGAAACGCGCGTGATAGAATGTTTATCGAAAGAATTGCACAGAGAGTCGCGCAAATTAATTGAGATAGAAATAGCAATACGCGATAATACGGGATTGAATGAAATCCAGGTATTGGCAAGAAACGCGAGCAAGCGAGAGAGAGAAGAACAATATCAAACGCGGAAGTCTTCAACGATAGACGCGAGGCGCGTAGCGATAAGACCGGAAGCGATTAAATAACGGATTATTATGTCGCGAACGAATCTCGACGATATTGCATTTTGTAAGAGAACAAAATGGCGCAAAGTGACGCCGAGAACGTTGGAAACATCACCGATAGAAATTGACTTGACGCATCAGACGGACGAGGACGTCTCGACAAACGAATCATTGGATTGCGTTCCGGAAGTCAAGACAAACACGAGCGCGGAAATAAAGTCATCAACCAGCTTGACGAAAAATAACGAGACAGACTCAAACGCACGAAATCTAGACAAACACCGAGTCAAAAGCGCAAATTATGAAGAGCGTCGCGACGCGTCCCGAGCTCGGGATTGGCCAAAGGAGAGGATGATGCCGACCATCGGGTATAACAAAAGGGGCATCGAGACCGAGAGGATCTTTGCTTTTTGAGACGCGGCCGAGGCAAGATCCACGCTAGTCGTGATAAAATTAATACACATCGGAATTTAGAATATTTTCGAGATTTGGAAATACTTTCATGCGAGTCGATGTACGGGCGAACAATCCCAAGTGATCGAGATCCGCGAGTCAGTCCGCAGCGTAAGTCGTGTAACGTGATTGCGTAAGACAGCGTCGGCGTCGCGACACAAAGAACGCGTCGTCATAGCGAAAGCCGACAAAGGCTTAGTGCGTAATCGGGAAACCTTGTGACACGTCAATGTATGTAAGGGACCTATTAACATTGTACAAATTAACTTTGTGATATACGAGACATATTAAATTACATTTAATATATTTTATCAAATACTTTTAATTATTTTAAAATTAAAACAAGTGAATGAAGTCAATACTTACCTTGTATTTACCCATCCATGTTCAAAGTGTATCCTGAAATTATCCTCGGGTGTGACGGTGATTCACTGGCAACATCTAAAACAAAAAGGAGAGTAAGGGTGTGCGACCGAGGCCTGTTTGAACGCAGAGCTGAGACGGGATAGATTCGAAATACAACGTACCTTGCTACTTAACTGGTTAACGTAGCTGGCGACCACAACAAAGACGAAAGCATCATAACCTGTACCGTGGTAAATGCATGGTCTTTGACCTCAAACGTGCTTGTCGGGTCACAAAAGTAGATAGAATAAAAAGGGGAAAAGAGGAGATAGAAAAAGAATAGAAGAAAATAGAGGAAAAACTGAGAGAGGCGATAAAGGAAGCAGAAAGAGAACAAAATGATTAGAGTGCCGGAAGTTGTGCGTGAAAATAAAGAGGGAGGGAAATGAGAGATGGAAAAAAGGGCGGCAGAGGCGAAGAGGGAAAAGATGTATAGGAAATACTAAATAGGGAAAGGAGGAGAAAGACAGGGATAAATGAAAGGATTGAAATGAAAGAATGGAGGGAATATTTTATGAAACTATTATAGGAGTAAAAGAAAGAGTGGTGAGAGAAGAGAAGGGGGAAAGGAAAAGAGAAGAGGAGGTAGAAAAGGGGAATTAAAAGAAGTATTGAAGAAATTGAAAGAAGAAAAAGCGGCAGGAATAGATGAGATACCGAACAAATTAAATTATGGAGGGGAGGAGCTAGAGAATTGGATATTTCTATACCATAATGCATTTTGAGCATTTCTGCAACAGGATATGGAGATGGAAGGGATGGCCAGAAGAATGGAAAGAAGGAATGATAGTGCTAATAGTCTAGAAAGGAGGAGGAAAAGAGGTGGAAGATTATAGAGGAGTTACGTTAATGTCATCTCTGTATAAAATATACATGATGGTGTTAGCAGAAAGATTAAGAAAGGAGATGAAAAAGGAATGCTACAGGGATAGACAGGATTTAGAAGAGGAATGGGAACGATTGATAATACATAGGTACTGAATCATGTAGTCAACATGCAAATAGAAAAAAAGGAGAGGAAAATGGTAATCATGTTCGTGGATTTGAGGGCAGCATTTGATTCAGTAGACAGAGGGATATTAGGGAAAGCGATGAGGAAGAGAGAGATAAGAAGAGGGTTGATAAGAAGAATAGAGGAGGTAATGAAGAAAACAAGATGCAGGATAAAGGTGGGAGGGGAATAAGGCAGGGATGCCCATTGAGTCTGATGCTGTTTAACATTGTAATAGCAGACATAGTATAAAGGAAGAGATGGGAAAAGTGAAATAGAGATGTGTAATAATTGGGGAAGAAAAGGTGTACACGTTAGCTTACGCGAATGATATGGTATTAATGGCAGAAAAAGAAGATGAAATAAAAAGTACGATTGGGAGATTGGAAGACTATCTAGAAGAAAGAAGTTGGAGTTAAAAGCTAGCAAGATAATAAGATAATGAGATTTAGAAAAAAGGGGGGGTAAAGTTAAAGGAAAGAGAGTGGGGATGGAAAGGAAAAGGATGAAGGAGGTCAAGAACAAATAATATTAATAGAACGCTCTTATCGTAATAACAAGGATAGAAAGAATATTTTGCTGTGAAAAGGCTAATATTTAGCAATTCTCTAAGACAAGGAACAATCTCTAAATTGAGATTTAAATTCCTCTCCCCTTTACCCCCCCCCCTAAATTGATGTAGTCAAGGAATTCATATTTCTAGGATACAGGATGCAAAGGAATGGAGGGCAAGAAGTACATGTGAACAAGTGGAACAAGTATAGGGAATAGGTAAAAGAAGGTTTAGGAAAAATTGGAGGAAAATGTTGTGGCTACTCGATAAATTAGTGTGGACGGTGTTAAGTTATGGCGATGGAGAAAATGAGATGGAATAGAAAGGATGGAAGGCCTAATGGATAGGCAACCCAAAAGCGGATACCCAACTAATTAGATTGAAGATTTGATTAAGTAGGGTTAAGTTAGATTAAGTTAGGATTAAGAGATATGTAAAAAGTATTGCTTGTAAAGATGTCCTTTGTAAAGTTGTGTAAATTGTAATCCTAAGGGGATTAATAAAGTTACTATTACTACTACTTCTCATCCTCATTTTTTTCACATTCCCCATTTTCTCCGTCTTCCTTCCCATTTTTTCTTCCTCTTCCTCCCTCCTTTTCTTCCCCTCTCTTACTTCATCTTTCTATTCCTATTCACTTTTTCCTCTCTCTCTCTCTCTCTCTCTCTCTCTCTCTCTCTCTCTTTCTCTCTCCCCCTCTCCCTTTCCTCCTCTCTCTCTCTCTATTTCCTTTCTTTATCGGTTAAAACAATGATCAGCCAGTACGTAGGCCGGCGGCACAAAGACTGGGACGAGCGAATCCCCGCCTTACAGTTCGCCATCAACACCGCCCGACATGAGGCCACCGGATACACTCCGGCCTACATCCTGCACGGCCGAGAGCTCGCCCGCCCACATCCAGAGGATCGACCAGGAACCGCACCAGCACCAGAACCAAGCACCCGCCAGACCCAGTTGGAGGACGCCTACAAGGTGGTCCGAATCCACCTCGCCCGGGCCTTCCAGCGGCAAGAGAAGCCGTACAACCTACGGCGACGAGACTGGCGACCGCAGCTGGGCGAACGCGTCTGGAAACGCGACCGTCCCCTGTCCAGCAAGGCCAACGCGTTCAACGCCAAGCTGGCCCCGAAGTACAGCGGACCAATGACTGTCCGGAGGATCGTATCCCCCGTAATCGTTGACCTCAAGGACGCCCGAAGACGATAGCACCGCCACATCCATGTGCAGGACCTCAAGGCGGCATCCGAGGAAGAGGACGAGGAAACCATCGGGGCGTAGGACAGGGCCAGCCGCCGTGATTCCTCCAGCGCCATACCGCCCACGCCACTCGGAAGTTCCGAGCCACCTCCCCTACTGGACGGTGGATAATACGGTTCGACCGTTTCGGCCGACCACGTACAATCCGCCGTCTAGAGAGGGGGTAGTGTAACGGCGTGGCCGTTACTAACGCCTCGCGGGCCGATCACCCGCCCGCCACTTGAGGCTATGGCGCCTAAGGCGCCCCTAAACACAAAAACATAAGCGATACACGGGTCACCCTACCCCAGGGGCGCCCCACTACAACCCCCAGAGGCGCCCCACTACGACGCCGGCGTTATCCCCACCACAGCCTCGATGTAGAGTGGGGGAACCGCCGGCAGGGTATATAAGCCGGCTCGACGGATGAGCCGGCACCAGTCCTGTTCCGGACCTCCTAGCCAGGCAACGGGCTTCTCGTTGTTACGCCGGGTTTCCCGGTTTCTGGCCTCCTACCTTTAGTATCGGGCAACGGGTTTCTCGTTGTTACGCCGGGTTTCCCGGTTTCCGGTCTCTTCCTGCTACACGCCGGGCAACGGGTTTCTCGTTGTTACGCCGGGTTTCCCGGTTTCCGGTCTCTTCCTGCTATACACCGGGTGACGGGTTTCTCGTCATTACGCCGGGTTTCCCGGTTTCCGGTCTCTTCCTGCTACACGCCGGGCAACGGGTTTCTCGTTGTTACGCAGGGTTTCCCGGTTTCCGGTCTCTTCCTGCTACACGCCGGGCAACGGGTTTCTCGTTGTTACGCCGGGTTTCCCGGTTTCCGGTCTCTTCCTGCTACACGCCGGGCAACGGGTTTCTCGTTGTTACGCCGGGTTTCCCGGTTTCCGGTCTCTTCCTGCTACACGCCGGGCAACGGGTTTCTCGTTGTTACGCCGGGTTTCCCGGTTTCCGGTCTCTTCCTGCTACACGCCGGGCAACGGGTTTCTCGTTGTTACGCCGGGTTTCCCGGTTTCCGGTCTCTTCCTGCTATACACCGGGTGACGGGTTTCTCGTTGTTACGCCGGGTTTCCCGGTTTCCGGTTTCTTCCTGCTATAAGCTATACGCCTCCGTACACCATATCTCTTCTCTAAGTTATACCGGGTAATTTGTAAATCTTTTCCGGACACCGCTACAGGCTACACCCCTCCGCATTTTGTTTATACCGGGTAGTCAATAAGTTTCTCTATTTAGGCTTTATGCCAACAAACATTTTGTTTATTTGTTTCTTTTTGAATAAACCAAAGCATTGTTAATAAGGAATAAGCGAGTCTGAATCTCCCCCTTCCTCCCGAATCCTGGAACCGGCGAGCCGATCCGCGGCGTCGGGAAAGGTGAACCGTTACATCATTAACAAAGTTATTTCATTATTCTCTTCACAACAATGCGAGTATAATACACTGAGTATGCATACGTCGATCACGCTTGTTATTCATGATCATAATTTCGAGTCTGAAATTCGAAGGAATTTTCGATAACCTTTGTTCGTCGTACACATAGAATGTTTTTTTGCACTTGTTTGTTCGTCGACTATGTTTGATTTGAAGGACACTGCTAATCTGTATGCGCAAAATATCCTCTACACAAATATTAAATTTCCTTTAATTGTTCTTACATACGATTTAATAATCGTCCATACGAAAGAAAAACATTTTTAGATAACAGGACCCCCGAGTTTAAAAATGCAAATGATTGTCGAGACTATTTTTCATTTCATTGATATATCTAAGATTTGCAGCCGATGATTATGTTCCCACGTAAATGGCAAATTTCACGGTTTGATGTTTTCGGGCTTTTTAGGCAGTAATTTTTTATCATCCGTTTGAATCTTGTTGACCAAATCTATTGAGTTGACTTTCCCAAGTTTGGTGTTTTTTTAAACCCATAAAGCTCGCCCAATTTGAATCAGAGTTTTTTTTCTTACTTTTTCAAATCTGTTTTAATTTTTCATATACATCTTTTCGTTTAAATTTTTTCAATAAAAAAATTTGTCTTCGTGAAAATTTTCCTTCTTGAAATTCGCGTCCGACAATTGACTTTTACAAAAAGTTGGGTTTTTTTAAACGAGGCAAATATTTTTTAAATAATCGGTTTTGTATTTTTTTTAAAAAAAACCTTGCGCTATCAATCTTGCTTTAAAAACGATTGGCCGCCTTTCCCCCAAATTTTTTTCAATTGAACCCCCGGTTTGCTTTCTTGTTCCGCAAAATTTTTGTGACCCAAGTGCCAATTTTCAAAGTATTTGTTCGTCATGCATGAATCAAATCCTGTAAGCTTCTTCTCTTCGTGTCTAGAACCATCATTATTTGCATATCGATTTGATGGAAACCCTGTTTGCACGAGTCTTTTACGAGACCCTTTCCCCCCGTTTCTTCTAATCTTTGTTATTACATCGAAATTATATTCTTCATTTTAAAATTGTAATAATCGAATCATTTGACTACATTACCTATTTTTTGTTTTAAATCGTTTTAATCGTAGGAAGGCAATCTCGCTTTGTCGGGGGAAGTCATTAATTTTTGAATTGGCGGACGATAAGGTTGTTTGTGTCAAGTGTATCAAATTACTTTTTTCTTTGCCTTTCCCCAAAAATTCTTACATCTTGCTGATCACTACTTTTTCTGTTATTACAATTACTTAAGTTTTTGATTTGGGGAAACCAAAAATGTACTGTTTGGTTTGACCTGCTTAAAAGGTTAAAATTTATATCTTGGCGCGATTTGGAGCACGCTAGCGCTTATTAAAAAACCCGGGGGGGGGGGGAAACAAGACCCCTTGCCCAAAACAAAAATCTTTTTCAACCACCCTTTTTTTTTAAAACCCCCCCCCCAAAAAATTTTTATTTTGGGATCGCCTTCCCCATCCCCTTTTTCCGCATTTCCTTTTTTTTTTCCAAAAAATCCAAAATTTCGGTTCTCAACGGTTTTTCCGTACAAAAAGGGCGTCCAAAACCCGAAATTGGTGGGTGTTGATTTTTGGGGTAGCCGCAGTTACGACCGCTTCTCTCTGTAATTTTCATTTTGCAGCATACTTCTACACTTTAATCAATCCTATTTTCTTTTTTTCCCAAACCCTTTCCTTGCGGGAAATGGCCCGTAACTGCCCCCTAAATTTCCCCCCGTCCGCAAATAACGGGCAAATTTTTGAGAGATGTATTTTTCCTGTCTGATTGAAGTGAGTTTTTTAAAATTTTGTTTTTAAAATTTAATAAAATCTAATTATTTGTGATATAAATTATTCCTCAACAAGAAAATTTGTGTAAAGCGGTTGTAGATCTATCAAAGTCAAAGCTTTACCTTTTTTCCTGGGATCATGTTGTTTGATCCAAATTACTTTAATTAAATTAAATTTTGGGAAGGACACTCAAATATTTTGTGACTTTTTTTGGAAAAATAGAGGTCATTTTTTTTTTTAATGCAATCCTCACAGAATTTTTTTTACGGAACGCCCCCAAAAATTCATCCAAAACGTCCTTATTGCCAGCCTTTGATTGTTTTGGGTTTGATGTCCGAAACTCTGGTAAAATCATTGTCGATGACCTTTCCCAACGAGTAGAGCCGACTTGGAAATTTTGCTCACACATATTACCCCCGTAAACATTCCTACTGTAGTTAGCCCCCGTTAAAATTGAGCGGCTCCGTTAGGCATAGTGCGAAACTCCAAATTCCGAAGCACAGACAAAAGCAATCCCGTAGTCATATCCTTTTGCACAATCCCGATAGCAAACAAAGAATATATAAAAAATTATAATATGAAAAAAGGAGGAGAGAGAGAGAGAAAAAAAGGGAAAAATACATTATATAAAAAAAAAAAAAAATAATAAGTTAATTTTTTATAATTTTGACTTTTTTTATAAATTTTTTAAATTGCTTATTAAATTAGTGTTTAATTCAAATTATTTTTTGAAATTTTAATTAAATAATAAAAAATTTTTAATAAATTAAAAATTTATAAAAAATAATGAAATTATAATACGAAAAATTAAAAAAAACCAAAAAATGGCGCGCGCTTGAGGCTCTAATGCCTTTTAAAAAAATATTATATTTATTTCAATTTTCAGCATTATCACCCGCCGTAATTTTTTTGTTTATTATTCCGCCCCTCGTTTTTATTGACAGGGGGGACACAGACTTCGTTATCGGTCATTTTACTCAGTTTCGGGTTTTTTCAATGACGACGTGAACTAATTCATCGTCGTCGGGTAACATTTAATTAAAAAAAAAACTATTTTTCTCGGCTCGAATTATTGTGTTACAATTTAAAAAAAAATCCGCGGCAATCGGGGCATGCGGATGAATGCACAAAAATTAAAAATTAATGAGATTAAGTCAAACCCTCTTTTATAAATTCAAAAATTTTTCGCCCCCTTTGGCTTTTTCAGTAGCTGCAAAATCAAGAAACAAAAATGAAGAAAATGGTACAATAAAAATTAAAAAACTGATAATCAATCCGCAAAAAATTAAATATCATTCCCCTCCCTATTAAAAACCGTCCGGCCGTGGGGTGTCCCCCTAACGGGACCATCGTCAGGAGGAAAGCGGGCAGTGACTCCCTTACCAACACTAATAACATGGTTAAATTAAACGTAGAACAATTCACAAAAATTTAAAAATTTAAAAACCCGGGGAAGAACATCACCCCCGCCGCAAAAACAGAGAAAAGACGATTAAAGGACACATTACTCTAACGACTGGGGTATTTACCTCGCCAGTCGATACATAATACGAAAAAAACAAATATAAAAAAAAAAATGAAAAAAAAATAAAAATAAAAAACAAAAACTAATGGGCCCCTCATATCAAAATCAAACCCAAAAAAACCCGGCAGAAAATCCAAAGCTAGATTTGGAAAATTTTTCATTAACAGTCAAGATTCTCGTTTAATTTTCATGTGGCTATGAAATTTAAAAACTTTCCTCTGACTTTTTTAGGGGATCATTGGAAATAAAAACTTTTCCTAAAAAAGGTCCTCTCTAAGACTTTTACATCCCCCCAAATTTAAAATTCAGGGTTCAATAATTATTTCCGGTTGATGATAATTGTGACGCGTTTTTTTTTAGTTGTTGCGATTTCTTTCATCCTATTTTTTAAAAACAATTCCCCCGTCTGCCCACGTACGAGCATCACAATCATACAATAAATTTTATAAACTACATTTTTGGATTTCCTTTGGTAACTTATCCTTGTGTACTTTAAGAATTTTACGGAGATTTTAATTGCGTATATGATGGAAGACATCCAAATACGGTATTCCTGTTTCTCTTCGAACTTATTAATATACGGAAATTAAAGTACGAAATTTTTTTCCCGTTTAGAATCTTGTCTTGCATACATTTGTCTTTTATGCAACTTATTATTATAGGGAAGAACAACTTTTTTAACCGGCTTGTTTGTGTGAAATTCTTGGGGTTTTTGACCCGAAAATCCCTGCTCAAAATTTTTTTGGTTTTGGTGGGGTGCCAAAAAATCTATTATGGGCTGATAAGGTGCCTTTTTTTTTAAAAGAGGGGGGTGCGATTTAAAATTTAAATATTTTACCTGAATGTCGGCTTTGAAAAAATCAAACCCAAAGCTTCCATTATTATAATAAAGGTGACATTAAAAAATTCAATCGGTTTCAAACCCCCTCCCCATGGTGAACTGCAATCAGGATGGAAAGAATTTAAAGTGTTTAAAAATATTTTTAAACATGGAGGGGGGGGCCGCCAACGCGATAATCGTCAACAAACTAAAAAAAAATGGAAATGGGCAATGGAATCGCAGCAAAGCTCTACTCTCCAAAATTTCAACGTGATATCCGCAATAAACGGTGAGGGGGGGAACCCATAGGTGCCAAAATCTGTTTATAACACATTATTAAACATAAAATAAGTCGAGTTCATAAAAAAAACGAATTTTTCCAATAAAAATTTTTCCCTGGGAAAAATACCTCTTTTTAATATACCCCCCTCTGTTAATTAAATATCAAGGAAACCCCCAAAGGTACGTTTGGGGGAACAATGATTTAAATTAGTGAAACTAGCTTCACATCACTATCACACTAAACCATTTTTTAAAGTTCACAATTTGGGAAATATCGAAAAAACCCCAGGTTCGGATTTCCTTAATTTATTTTATTAAAAATTTTTCAATAATAAAGAGGTGATTCCAGTGACACATGCACGTAAAGGGCATTCGGTTTATGACCTTCGGGCAGGGGCCCTACGCTTCGGGAAAACCCGTCGGGCATTCAGGGTTTAATTGTTGAAGAAATGTAATTTCGTTTTCCATTTATTAAAAAATTCCGTGTAAATTTTTAATTAGGTTCCCAGTCGATCTTTTAACAACAGTATAACATTGCAAATTGCTTGGCGATTTATCCTCGACCATCGGGAAAAACGGATTGGGTCGGGCCGACATAGCGACGCCGGTGTTTGGAACTGTGGCCCTTTTCACGGTACATACCGCAGCGATAAAATGGCTGAACGTCTTTCCCCCACAGTAGCCAAATTTTTGACAAAGGAAATTAAAGGGGTTTTAATTGGGGCCCGGCGTAAAGAGATCAAATGAGTATCGTAATTAGGGTCGTGACAGGATGAGACTTGAGAAAGGGGATGCTTTGCAGTGAGGCAATTTCTAATGATCGAGTGTCCTCGCATCGAAAAAATTCGCCCTCATAAAGGGTTTTGGGAAACTGAGTGGGAAAGCGGGGGATTTCGAAAGGGAAAGTGCCTTTTAAAGATTTAAAATTTTTGGGGGAAAAAAATTAATTGAAGAGAGCCGAAGAGTTTCGTTTATTGAATTTTGTCCGGTGTTAGTACCGGGGAGCAAAACGAAATTTTTGTACGTTTTAGTTGTCGTATACCACGAAAATGAATACGAATTGAAAGTAAAGGCCCCTTTTTAACTCTAAGTAAATTTTAAACACGACGAGAAACGAATTGAAGTTCCCACGCGGTTTTTTTGGATGATTACAAAAAATTTTTTCCGGAATCGTTTTCGAAGAAACTCCAATTTTCGGAGAGATAACGAGGCCCCGCGATCGTCTAACTTCAACCCTTCCCGGGCCGTATCTTAAAGCGTGCTAAAGGCCCCCCCCGAAACATGCCTCGCGGGCACATGGGGCCCCGGGTTGTCCGCGGTAGATACATGATATTAGATAGCGTTTGACCAATTTGTCCCTTGGTGACGTGTTTGCGACAATTTTGTAACGCGTACCCGTATACGCCTCGCGGGCCGATCACCCGCCCCCCATTGGGGCTAAGGCGCCCCTAGCAAAAAATTTAACTGATACCGGGTCACCCTCCCCCGGGGCCCCCATACAACCCCCAGAGGGCCCCCACTCGACCCCGGGCGTAACCCCCCCAACACCCTCGATTGTAGAGGGGGGGGAACCGGGGCAGGGTTTTAAAACCCGGGTGAGGAGAGCCGGCACCGCTGTTCCGGACCCCCACCCCAGGCAAGGGGCTTCTGTTGTTACCCGGGTTTTCTCGGTTTCCCCCCTCCACCTTTGTATCGGGCAACGGGTTTCTGTTTTTTTACCCCCGGGTTTCCCGGGTTTTCCGGGTTCTTCCTGCTATACACCGGGGTGAGGGTTTCTGTCTTTTTCCCCGGGTTTCCCGGGGTTTCCCGGGTCTCTTTCTTGTACACGCCGGGGAAGGGGTTTTTCCGTTTTTACGCCGGTTTCCCGGTTTTCCCCGGTCTTCCTGTACACGCCGGGCAACGGGTTTCTCTTTGTTACGCGGGTTTCCCGGGGTTTGGCCTCTCCCTTTATATGGGGGAAACGGGTTCTCGTTTTTAGGGGGTTTCCCCGGTTTTGGCTCCCCCTGCTATACACCCGGGGAGGGTTTTCGTCTTTACCCCGGGGTTTTCCCGGTTTTCCGGTCTTTTTCCTGCTACACCGGGGAAACGGGTTTCTCGTTTTTAGCCGGGGTTTTTCCCGGGTTTCCGGTCTTTCCCTGTTAAAAGCCGGGAAGGGGTTTTCTCGTTGTTAGCCGGGTTTCCCGGGTTTTCCGGTCTCTTCTGCTATAAAACCGGGTGACGGGTTTCTGTCATTACCCCGGGGTTTCCCGGTTTTCCGTCTCTTCCGCACAACCGGGGTGGGGTTTCTTCTTCCCCGGGTTCCCGGGTTTTCCGGGTCTTTCCCTGCTACACCCCGGGGAAGGGGTTTTCCCGTTTTTACCCCGGGGTTTCCCGGGGTTCCGGTTTTTCCCTGCACACCCCGGGCAAGGGGCTTCTCGTGTTACCCCGGGTTTCTGGTTTTCTGGCCTCCTCCCTTTTTAGTAGGGGCAGGGTTTTCCGTTGTTACCCCGGGGTTCCCGGGTTTTCCGGGTTCTCCTGCTTACACCGGGTGACGGGTTTTCTCATTACGCCGGGTTTCCCGGTTTCCGGTCTTTCTGTACACCCCGGGAAGGGGTTTTCTCGTTTTTTTACCCCGGGGTTTTCCCCCGGTTCCGGGTTTTCCGCTACACCCCGGGCAACGGGTTTTCGTTGTTACGCCCGGGTTTCCCGGTTTTCCGGGGTCTTTCCCTGCTACACGGGGAAAAGGGGGTTTCTCTTTGTTACGCCGGTTTTCCCGGTTTCCGGTCTTTCCCTGCTATCACCGGGGAGGGGTTTCTGTCATTACGCCGGGGTTCCCGGTTTCCGGGTTTCTTCCTCCCTAGGCTATACCCCTCCGTACACCGTATCTCTAAGTTTAGGGGGAATTTTGTAAATTTTTTCCCGGGCAAACCGTACAGTCATACCCCCTCCTTATTTTGTTTATCCCGATAGTCAATAATTTTCTTATTTAGGGTTTTATGCCAAAAAAAATTTCTTTTATACGAGAGTTAAATAATTTCTCTATTTAGGTTTATCCCAAAAACTTTTTGTTTTTTTGTTTTTTTTTTGAAAAAACCAAATTTTTGTTAATAAGGAAAAGCGAGTTAATCCCCCTTCCCCCGAACCCTGGAACCGGCACCCCGATCCGCGGCCGGGGGAAAGGTAAACCGTTCCCAATGGCCCCCGCCCGAACGGGACCTGCCCCAGGGGGAACCCCGATCGCTTAAGCCTATCCAGATCCCGCGGGGGGGTAATCAATTATCAAACCCGAAGCTATTGCCTTGGCCAAAAACCGGAATCGATACCAAAAAATTTTAGACGGGGTCCGCCGAGCCCCGCCGATTTTGGGGAAAAAACCCCGCGCTATTTCGAACTCACCTACCGTGCCCCTATCAACGTCAAAATGGCCACCGAAGCCCCCCAAAAAGACGAAAGGAAGCACCCCCCCCGACCCCCGTTGAACCAGCAGGATCATGGGACCAGTCCAAAAAGGGTCCATTTCGGGGAAAGGGAACCCCGGGCATTTCCTTGAGGTACGGAAGAGGGGGCCTGGGTACGGCTACACCCCCCCAGATGCTGGGGGGTCCCCGAACTCTTAGGGGGAGCCCCCTGGGGGGATCGCAACACCGCGATACCATAGCCGTGGGCCGTTTGCCAACTGTCCGCCACAATACCGCCAAAGCGGGTATGAGAGACAGTTTAAAAAGGACGATCCAGGACGTCAACAACGCCCAAAAGAGTCCTTCCCAAAAAGTACCCCACCGAGGGCCCCCTGACCTGTGCGGCGCGCCGGGGGATATTCCCCCCCAGCCCAACGGGAAAAGCTTACGAAAAACGGGTCCGGATCCCAAATTGTACATCCGTGGGGGGGGAGGTCAGCGTGGGGATCTGACATCCGAGCCCCCGAATACGAAGAGGCCGACCCCCCGAGAAGGGAACGACAAAGGGGAGTGCCGCAAAGCCCCCCCCGGTTGTAGTTCCCGCGGTTACGTCGGGGAATGTTGTGGAGGTGAAGCACGGGGACATACACGCCTGCACTGCCACGCCCCTCGAAAAAATTTGCTCGAGATGGGGCAAGGAGGGGTCCTCACCGTGACTGCCACCCCCCGACGGGAAAGGGTGCGGGCCGGAGACGTCGGGCCTCGTCCCCCCAACCGGCCTAAAATACCCCCCGAGACCGCACCTCCGGTCCCAGATCGGGGAAAAAAACTTTTTGGGGGGGGCCCCTCCTCGATTCCGGCTCAGAAATTCATTCGAAACGCTGAAGGGCCCCGCGAATAAAAACCCCCACCGTCTCCTAGATTCTAAAGGCAGCCAAATACCCCTGGCCGAGGGAAAAGAAGTCCCCTTGCCGAGCCACGAAGCAACGGTGGGTTTACAGGAAAATGTCCCGCCCGCTTTCTCCGTACTCCAAATAGACAACGCCGTACAAAAGGGCCCTAGACCCCTGGGCAAAATTTAGGAGTAAAATGCGCCCCCCCCCAAACCCTGTCACCGAGACAACAACCAAAAGAGGGAATCGCGACACCAGTATCACCCAGGAACTACAGCGGGCCAAAGGCTACAGGTTTTTCTAAATAACAAAACCCCAAATTTCAACGGTCCGGGGCCCGACCGAAAAAACCCCACACCAAAATTCGGCAAAAAACCGGGGCCCCCCTTTAAAAAAACTTGGCCCCGAAACCCGGCCATAAAAGCCGGATGCCCAAAAGGGTCCAAAGATGGAACCCAAAGGGATCATCGAGCCCTCACCACGCCGGGAGCTCCCCGATAGGCGGGCAAAAAAGAAAACGGGACCTACCGTTTTTGTATAGTTTCCCGCCGTTTTAAACGCGGCCTAAAAAAAAAGATGCATACCCGCTGCCCCACATTTCCCCACCTTAGATAACTACGAGGCGCACATACTTGTCCACGTTGGACCCAGCAGCGGGTATGGCAAGTGCTATAACTCCCGGGAGCCCCCCCGCAACCGCCTTCACGGTTTCCAGGGAGGGCTGAGCAGTTCCCGGTCATGCCATTCGGATGATTTGCACCCGGGCCCCTTCCAACGGTGCTCGAAACCCCTGTAGGCCCGAGTTTGAACCCACCCCTCCTCGCTACTTTTGGGCGCCCTAGTTTTGTCGCGTCCCTATTTTAGGGGCACCTAGGCCCCTTTTGGCCCAAGTCTTTCGCCGCCCCGTGCGCCCCCCCACTCCCCCCTCAACCCAAAAAGTGTCACTTTTGCCCGGCCCAAGTCTCGGTTCGGACACGTTATCATCGGCAAGGAATCCGGACGGACCCCCAAAAGTGCGAGCCCATACCCATTGGCCTGCCCCCACGACCCCCCCGCAGGGGTTTGGCATTTTTGGGGGGTTTCCTATGGGACCGCCATATCCTTTTTCTCCATATCGCCGCCCCTCTCACTCGCTCACTAAAAAGAAGCGGTGGACCGGGCAAAAGAAAAAAGAAACCGCGTTCCGGAAATAAAACGGCCTTAACCCCCGCCCTGTCCTCCCTGTCCAGATTTTTTGCGACCCTTTTTTTACTACAAACCGACGCCGCGCCCAAGGGTTAGGGGCCGTTTTAACCCAAACCCCCCGGGGAAGGAAGCGGGTTATCCCGGGACGCCAGCCGGACCCTCAAAAGCACCGAGAAGAATTATACGTACCCAATAGGTGCTTGGCGCGGGGGGGTACGCCGGGTGGGGATTACCTCGAGGGTACCCATTCACCGTCGTGACCACCACCAAGCTTTAAAATTTTTAAAAAACATCGGGCCCCTCGGAAGACTAGCCCGTGGATGTTTTGAAATTTCCCAAAATTTTGAATCCGTCGGCCGGGGGACACTTAACCAGTGGCAGATGCCCTTTCCCCCCTCCCGGAAACTTTGGGGGACCGGGCCGAAATGCCCGGGGTACCCCGTAAAAATAGCCCAAGTACGGAGCATGACCCATCAACCCCGGGCTATAAAAACCAGGATCCAACGATTTTACAGGCATATCTCCCGATTGGATTCGGGAAAAAACCCCGAAGACAATGGAAGCAGGCGTGCCCAGACCAAAGACCCGCCCTGCTAGCGAATGCCCCGACGACCCCCCCGCCGGGCACCAGGCATTTCCAAAAAATTGGGTGGGTGGCCCAGTATATTTCTGGCCCGGCATGTTTTTGGGAAAATTGCCCCCCGGAGTAGGGTGGCAATTGTGCGCGGACAAACCAGTCAACAAAAGACCGCTGGTCGGTGATGGCCACCCTGTCCGGCACCATGGGAACAAGCCGCCGTAGACCGATCGGGCCCCTGCCCGATCCCCTAGCGGCCATATGGCTTTTAACCATACAAAACCGGTTTAGTAAATGGATCGAAATGGTCCCCCTTTGAAAAGCCACCCCGTACCCTAGCCCCAGCACTCACCGACCCCCGATATAACCGGGACGGGTGCCCCGGGCGCCCTGGTATCCGTAACGGGGTCATTCGTCGCGCAAGAATTTTAAGGCCCTGTTCCTGGATACAAAATGGACTTTCCCCCCCGTCACCCGCAATGCAACCCGGTAAGGAGCGAACCGTACGGTTTAAAACAAAGATCCATTCGTGGCCGGCGGCACAAAGCTGGACGAGGAAACCCCCCCCTTTAATTCGCCATCAACACCCCCGACATGAGGCCCCGGATACACTCCGGCCACATCCTCATGCCGAGAGTCGCTCGCCCAATCCAGAGGATCGACCAGGGAAACCCCCCAGCACCAGACCAAACCCCGCCAGACCCGTTGGAGGCCTAAAGGGGTCCGAATCCCCCTGCCCCGGGTTCCAGCGGCAAGAGAAGCCCCAAAAACCGGGGGCACAGAAATCGACCGCAGCTGGGCGAACGCGTCTGGGGGAAAAGCGCCGCCCCCGTCCGCAGGCCAACGCGTTTAACCCAAGTGGCCCCGAAGTCGCGGACCCATGACTGTCCGGGGGACGTATCCCCCGTAATTTTTTACCTCAAGGACCCCGGGGACGATGGCACCCCCAATCCTTGCAGGACCCTCAAGGCGGCTCCGAGGAAAGGCGAGGAACCATCGGGGGGTAGGCAGGGGCCAGCCGCCGTGTTCCCCCGCGCCATACCGCCCCCGCCATCGGAAATTCCCAGCCACTTCCCTACTGGGGCGGTGGTATAGGGGGGGCGAGTTTCGGCCGATCAGTACATCCCCGTCTAGAGAGGGGGTTGTAACGGCGACCGTTAAACGCCCCGCGGGCCGATCACCCCCCCGCCCCTTAGGCTATGGGCCCAAAGGGCCCCTAAGCACAAAATCTAACGATACCGGCACCCTACCCCAGGGGGCCCCCTACAACCCCCCAAAAAGGGCCCCACTACGACGCCGGGGTTACCCCCACCACAGCCCGGGTTTGAGTGGGGAACCGCCGGGGAGGGTATATTTAACCGGGTCGACGGATAGCCGGCACCAGTCCGTTCCGGACCCCCCTAGCCAGGCAAAGGGGTTTTCGTTTTACCCCGGGTTTTTCGGTTTTGGCCCCCTACCTTTAGACGGGCAACGGGTTTCGTTGTTACGGGGGGGGGCCGGGGGGTTTCCCCGGGTTTTCCCGGGCTCTTCCTGCTATACACCGGGGGGGGGGTTTTTTCTTTCGCCGGGTTTCCCGGTTTGGTCTCTTCCTGTACACGCCGGGGAAAGGGGTTTTCGTTTTACGCCGGGTTTTTCCCCGGTTTCCGGTTCTTTCCCGCAACGCCCGGGGAAAGGGGTTTTTCCTTGTACCCGGGTTTCCCGGTTTCCGGTCTTTCCTGCTACACGCCGGGGGAAAAGGGTTTTTCTGTTGTTCCCCGGGTTTCCGGTTTTTCCGGGCTCCCGTTACACCGGGTGACGGGTTTCTGTCTTACGGGGTTTCCACCGCGAGGACGGCTTGCAAATCCACACAAGCACGATCGTGGAATCTGTCCAACAGAATATTTTCATCGATGGGAGTTGGAAAATCGATTAGGTGAATTGCATTAATCGCGCAAAGAGTAAGGTAGCGCAAGACGCGGCACACTCAAGGTCTTAATTGACGCGACTTTAGATTTCGCAACTAGAAGATGAACTATCGGGGGACCGTCGATTATAACAACGCGAAGGTAAACTGCTGCAGCATATGTCTTCATGACGGCATCGGAAAATCTATGTAGTTCCACTTGAATCGCACTCATACCATACTCAGTCCTTTGTAGGAGTACGAGATCATCAAACGTCAAAAGTCGAATGAAACGTCGACCACGTTCGTTAAATACGTGAGGGGAAACCGTATCTTCCCAATCGCTCAAATGCCGGAGAGTTTGCAGTAATATTGTTGCGCGAATTATCACTGGTGTTACTTATCCTAAAGTCTAATAATTTTGCGACCGCCGAAAGAACTTTCCGTTTCGTTGTTCTGGGTGCGAAGGTTAACGATGTACAAAAATATCTCGAAAAATATCTTGCTCCGGATGTTAAGAGGTGCCTAAAACATTGATTCGTCGGCACGTAATTCTTTATTGCACGCGAGTCCGTGGTCAGACAGATCAATGTTGACTAGCAGAGACGGGCAATTTCGCCCATTTGTGAAGCCGAAATTCTCCTTTCACGAGGAGTGCTACGAGCTGATCGCGAGTTTGAAGTGCGAGAATTTTGTCTGCGCCGAATATGCAATCGTCTACGTAAATGTGGTCGTGTTAAACCGGTGTTAGTAGGAATTGTGTGCCTTCGTCGACTGCTAGCTGCTTCAAAACGCGTAACGCGAGAAAAGGTGTGCTGAGATTGTGCCGTATGTGAGTAAACGATACTTCTCGACGAGGACAGACAGTGAAAACCTTCATAAAATGCGCTGGTAATCACGGTCGCGTGAATCGATTTAAATTTCCCGGTACATTTTGACAATATTGGCAATAAGCACGTAATGAAATTGAAAATCATGCCGTTTGAGAATTACTGTTGCGAGATTGGTTTGTAATTTGGGGCCGGCTATTCAGTAGAAGCAATCGTTCAAAGATTTACCAATTGATTTGACGCATTAAAGACTACGAATAGGCGAGATGTCGCGCTGCTTTTGTGAATACTGCATGGTGCGGAATATAATATGATTTCAGCATTTTCAAATTCTTGGTATTCATGATTATTTTCATATGACCGAGATCGCGATATTCATTTAAAATTCAGCATAGGCTAAAACTTTTTCGGAGTCGGAACGTAACGTTGCTCTAACCGTCGGAAACTAGTGAAGCGGTTGATCGTGAATTGCCAAGATCGTCAGGGAGGTTTGAATTGAAAGGTAGCCAAACTATATATCGGCCGTATTGATCTCTAATATGCGTCGAAAGGAAATGCTTTTTGCATAAATCTTCGTAATTATAGGATGTCGTCGTTGGTAAATCCTCAACCTGTCAAAATCAACAAATATTCGAATCGAGGTGACCTAGGATCACGCCGTGATGAGTGTGCACGGAGATCGTAGAGGTGGAGTGAGACGCGGGACCCGAAAAGATCCAGCCGAGGACGATATTCTGAGCGAGAGGCTTGTTTGGTTTTCCTCTACGAATTTCTTCTAAAATCATGGCACTGTATAAATCGACATCAATTATAATATCTATCGAGTCCGAGCTAAGAAGGTCGTTATCCACGAGCTCAAGATTTGCAATGTGCGGCTAATTATACGCGTGCGACACTCGATCTGGTGTGTAGCTCATGAGTGACTTTAAAATTATCGCATTTGCAGATAATGTAGACTCGACTTTATTCGCGGGGCTTACTTGTATGTCGACTGTATGTCGCGTGTGTGATCGTGATTTGCCTACGCCGGTAACATATATTTTATATAGAGCGCGGAACTCGTAGGAGTTGAGCGAGACGTTCGGAAATCAAGGTCGCAACGGATTTTTGATCCAATAATGCTCGCGCGGGAACATTGCGACCGTGGATAGAGTAGACACGTACACAAGCGGTTACTAATAATACAGCTATTTTCGGAGCAGCTGTTTTGGAAACAATGTGAGATATTACATCGGTCGGCGAGTTTGTTTTGACTGTCTCCTGTCTGGCTGAGGACTCGAGGCAAGATGCAGTCGCCTCGTTTGTAAGATGCAGGAGTGTGTGATGCTTCTGAGTGTATTGGCGGTATCAGTACAACACAGAAATTGGGTGAATAATAATTTAGATAACAATATATTTGATAATAATTAGACAATTACAGAGGTACATATACAAAATTGATTAACAATGGAGTATAAATATATATGGTGGATCGATATAACGAGAGTTTGAACGATATTAGATAACAAAATTAAATCAGAAACAGATAAACGGCAATATAACTACGACGCGGGAACAGTACCTTACGAATTTCTCCCTAGGGACATTTCTCCTAGAGCCGTACAAAGATTCGCCTACGAGTCTGATATCTAGATTACGTTATAAACACGGCCGAATGTCCTCGCGGCACGCGCGGAGTACGTGATCGGATCGGAATGCAGCGCGCGCGCGGAACAATAGACCCGTGAGACAAGGATGCCCAAACTCTACAGTTTTATTGTCTCAACAACACATTCGGATATAATACATATATATTACATGACACGGTATCCAAAGAACATACCGCAATTATGTACTACACTAATTAACAAGATAACTACGTAATAGAACAATAAAACGACTGAAATCGGTATCTGAACGATAACGAAGGATCACGCGGTAATTTTTTTGCAAATCCCGAACGACTCTCGCAGAGTATGTTCAGCCATCGATACTTTACTCGCGGAGAGCGTCTATGCGCAAATTCTGGCTTCCAACGATTTAGACGTTTTTATACCAAACGATACGAAACGACAAGCGATACATTAAACGATACGATAGACGATACGATTGTGACGGCTTCCCTGAAAGGGATACATTCGCGAATTCCGAGATAGGCTGGTCTCACGATAATTATACTCTAAGAGAGAGAAGACTCTCGTATAATAAAAGAAAAGACGGTAACTACATCACACCGGTAATTAGTACTCTCGCATTACGACCCCAGCCTAAATCGAACTTATAATACATATTACATGACTTATTTGAGTGGCGGCTTACAGCTCAATCGTTGGTTGCGGTAGCTGATGGAGCGATCCCGGAAAGTTGTCCTGTCTTTATCGTGGCTCGCTAAACAGTCATCCTCTTCGGGAACGTCGTGAAGTCCTTCACGTCCCGCGCCGATTCCATGCGCATCTCCTCAATATTCGGCTGATATGGGGGGGGGGGGGGAGTTGATCCGCTCATCGATTCCTGATTGCTGTCCCTCTTGTTATCGCTGCGGTAGTCGGGTGGTCGTCTCACAAGGATAGCATTTGGCTGGCTGACCAGGCTATTCTTCAAACTTCCCCGCTTTGTTACGATAGATCCACGGATTTCTTCCCCCATCCTACAGTATGGAGTGCCGATTCCGCTAATCTGGCTGAAAGTAAGCGGTATCAGTGTGCATATATGTAATACAGGAGATGGCGTGATCAGCGGAAACGCGATATTTGACCTTGACTCCCATAGGTAGGTCTCCTCGGAATAGCGGTAGTCGTCCTGGCCTTTTTCTTTCGTGAAATCTTGTTTCACATTTAGAATCTTGCCGCACTCAGATAATCGTTCTGGCCTTTAGTGGCCGTTTACTAACTCAAACAAAAATTATGTGTAACAAACCAAAATACAAATCGGTAACGCGCGATTGCTCTTTCCCAAGGTGCGAGGGACAACCTCCAGGACCGTTTTCTCCCTTGGCCAGGTAGTGGCCCTTGTGACGGCTCTTCTCAAAAAGCGCCACGTCACAAGCTTGATCGTCAATGATCATCGAGGAAATATGGTCGCGAAAGATCTCCCATTTTTCGAATGTTCCGTCGAAGGTCGGGAACTCGAGCTTTGGAAGATGCGAAACAGCATGAATACCTGTGCTGTTAAGCAAATTATCGGCCGGTGATGAAGAGCAACTTCTAAGCTCAAGTTCGGCTATCATTTCGTGCAGGTGGTCCAGAGATTCTTCGTAGCTGGTCGCACACCATATTAAAGTTGTCCTCCATATAGTAAGGATGGCTGGAGCGCTTTTCTTCATCGGATAGATGATACAGCTCGGCGTCCATTCTCTGCACCGCAGCAAAATATGCTTGCAGGAAGGAGATGCGATTTTTGATTGCAGAAATGTTCATTTTTGCTTGACCCAGTTTTTTGAAGTTTGTTAACGATCTTGTTATTAAATTTATTGTTTGATGTTGTTTGTACATGAGCGCTTAGAATTTAGTCATCATGCTCGGTTCGCTGACTCAATGTTGTGTTTTTTGCTAACGGTCACAGCGACAGTTGAGTTTGAATATTCTTCTTGATTCTGATGCGGCTCGAAGGACCAATTAATGTTTACGAATCAGAATAAATTTGTCAAAAAGCTATTCTGCTGGTGGAACTACCGGCACAGTTCTTTACTGGAGAACTCAGAAATTAAGATAGAAAAGTAACAATTTATGGTAAATATAAACTTTGTTGCACATTTTCTTTGTTTTTTCCCAGCTTTTTTAATATCATTCTTTTTTTATTTATAAATTTATGTGCCTCATTCGAATATACGTTTTAGTCCAAACCGGGCATGCTAATGCATTTCTTAGCATGGAATTATTTATTTTTTTTTTACACAAAGTCTGTAAAATAAAAGTTTCTCTCGACAGTCCGTCAGTTCTATGTTACAAATTCAGCATTCATAATTTTTGCTATATTTTCCAAATTTTTTGAAGGTTAAATACAATTTCCTCTTGAATGTAGAACAGCCAGTCATCCGACGTAATTAACATATGCGTTTGATCAACTAAGTGTGAATACTTATGTCTGAAACGATGAGCAACGTAACCTGTTATATATACAATAAGTGTTTCTTTTTTACAGTTTGTTTAGCTACATTTTTTCGAATAGTTTGAGTAACTGCAATTCATCACTTATTGCACAGTAGTCGCAGGCTTGCTGGATAAAAAAATATATAAAAGGAAGAAAATAAGCAACATGTAAATAATTATTAAGAAAATTGTTTTGGACGGCTCTCGTGTCGACGGCCTACCGCGGCGAAGGAGTAGGTTATCCCCTCCTTCTCTTCACGCGCTAAGCAACGGTGTAATTAAATGGGCTGTCTCTTCTCGCCACGCGCTTGTAGGCGTGCGTATTGGTCGATCTTTATTTATTATTTCTCATTAATTTTAAGAATTTCGCAAAATGGTAGAGGACTTTTCTACTTGGTTTGACCTACTCTACTTGCCTACGAGAGGTGATACGCGAGTCACCGGACATCCTGTATAAAATTTACTAAAAGTAAATTTTTAACCTTAAGAGAAAACACTACGAGAGTAAATTAAAGTAAATTAAAATCTACGTAACATGTTAGCGATAAAAACATTAATAAAAAAATCTTGGTTTTATTTTTTAAAATTCAAGTGCGAATTAGGTTATATTTAACATTGTAACGGTTCACCTTTCCCGACGCTGCGGATCGGCTCGCCGGTTCCAGGATTCGGGAGGAAGGGGGAGATTCAGACTCGCTTATTCCTTATTAACAATGCTTTGGTTTATTCAAAAAGAAACAAGTAAACAAAATGTTTGTTGGCATAAAGCCTAAATAGAGAAACTTATTGACTACTCGGTATAAACAAAATGTTTGTTGGCATAAAGCCTTAAATAGAGAAACTTATTGACTACTCGGTATAAACAAAATGTTTGTTGGCATAAAGCCTTAAATAGAGAAACTTATTGACTACCCGGTATAACAAAATGCGGAGGCGTGTAGCCTGTAGCGGTGTCCGGAAAAGATTTACAAATTACCCGGTATAACTTAGAGATATGGTGTACGGAGGCGTATAGCTTATAGCAGGAAGAAACCGGAAACCGGGAAACCCGGCGTAATGACGAGAAACCCGTCACCCGGTGTATAGCAGGAAGAGACCGGAAACCGGGAAACCCGGCGTAACAACGAGAAACCCGTTGCCCGACGTGTAGCAGGAAGAGACCGAAACCGGGAAACCCGGCGTAACAACGAGAAACCCGTTGCCCGGCGTGTAGCAGGAAGAGACCGGAAACCGGAAACCCGGCGTTATGACGAGAAACCCGTCACCCGGTGTATAGCAGGAAGAGACCGGAAACCGGGAAACCCGGCGTAACAACGAGAAAACCCGTTGCCCGATACTAAAGGTAGGAGGCCAGAAACCGAGAACCCGGCGTAACAACGAGAAGCCCGTTGCCTGGCTAGGAGGTCCGGAACAGGACTGGTGCCGGCTCATCCGTCAGCCGGCTTATATACCCTGCCGGCGGGTTCCCCCACTCTACATCGAGGCTGTGGTGGGGGGTAATGCCGGCGTCGTAGTGGGGCGCCTCTGGGGGTTGTAGTGGGGCGCCCCTGGGGTAGGGTGACCCGTGTATCGCTTATGTTTTTGTGTTTAGGGGCGCCTTAGGCGCCATAGCCTCAAGTGGCGGGCGGGTGATCGGGCCCGCGAGGCGTTAGTAACGGCCACGCCGTTACAACATTAACTGTTCGAAAAAAGTTTGAAAACGATTTTTTTTGTTTCTTACTATACTAGCAATGTTAGTTATTCCTAGGGTTTGACTAAATCATATCAGTCACAAACCAAAAACAAAACTATTTCAGACTTTGACTAACACGCTTGGTTATTTCGTACATTGACTTAGGAACGCCTGCACATTTGGCTTTGACAATAACATATCATATAAATATAAATTTAACATATATAAGATAGGCAATAAGAGCCAAATCGCGGATGACAGTGCGTTATTCTAAACGAAACTAAATTTTTTCGTTAGAATTAAATACCTGTGCACAAGGCACCAAATTTTTACTTGGACACGGCCAAGATATAAAATTGGAATAATCTCTACAAGAGATTTTTAATTCCATGTATCCCCTATTCCCCCTAAAGAAATAAAGTGCGAGAGAAAAATATAGATCCGAAAGTCGCAGAATCGGGAATCGAACCCGAGACCTTTCGCTTGCCGGGCGACTGCTCTTCCAACTGAGCTATTCAGATCCTTTCGATTCTATACTTTTCTCTGTTATATATATTAATGTTGGTAAATAAACGCCTTTAAGCCAGCGTGTATAAATTAAGAGTTTAACTAGGCTCTGTAATATATAAATATAAATTTAACATATATAAGATAGGCAATAAGAGCCAAATCGCGGATGACAGTGCGTTATTCTAAACGAAACTAAATTTTTTCGTTAGAATTAAATACCTGTGCACAAGGCACCAAATTTTTACTTGGACACGGCCAAGATATAAAATTGGAATAATCTCTACAAGAGATTTTTAATTCCATGTATCCCCTATTCCCCCTAAAGAAATAAAGTGCGAGAGAAAAATATAGATCCGAAAGTCGCAGAATCGGGAATCGAACCCGAGACCTTTCGCTTGCCGGGCGACTGCTCTTCCAACTGAGCTATTCAGATCCTTTCGATTCTATACTTTTCTCTGTTATATATATTAATGTTGGTAAATAAACGCCTTTAAGCCAGCGTGTATAAATTAAGAGTTTAACTAGGCTCTGTAATATATAAATATAAATTTAACATATATAAGATAGGCAATAAGAGCCAAATCGCGGATGACAGTGCGTTATTCTAAACGAAACTAAATTTTTTCGTTAGAATTAAATACCTGTGCACAAGGCACCAAATTTTTACTTGGACACGGCCAAGATATAAAATTGGAATAATCTCTACAAGAGATTTTTAATTCCATGTATCCCCTATTCCCCCTAAAGAAATAAAGTGCGAGAGAAAAATATAGATCCGAAAGTCGCAGAATCGGGAATCGATCTGAATAGCTCAGTTGGAAGAGCAGTCGCCCGGCAAGCGAAAGGTCTCGGGTTCGATTCCCGATTCTGCGACTTTCGGATCTATATTTTTCTCTCGCACTTTATTTCTTTAGGGGGAATAGGGGATACATGGAATTAAAAATCTCTTGTAGAGATTATTCCAATTTTATATCTTGGCCGTGTCCAAGTAAAAATTTGGTGCCTTGTGCACAGGTATTTAATTCTAACGAAAAAATTTAGTTTCGTTTAGAATAACGCACTGTCATCCGCGATTTGGCTCTTATTGCCTATCTTATATATGTTAAATTTATATTTATATATTACAGAGCCTAGTTAAACTCTTAATTTATACACGCTGGCTTAAAGGCGTTTATTTACCAACATTAATATATATAACAGAGAAAAGTATAGAATCGAAAGGATCTGAATAGCTCAGTTGGAAGAGCAGTCGCCCGGCAAGCGAAAGGTCTCGGGTTCGATTCCCGATTCTGCGACTTTCGGATCTATATTTTTCTCTCGCACTTTATTTCTTTAGGGGGAATAGGGGATACATGGAATTAAAAATCTCTTGTAGAGATTATTCCAATTTTATATCTTGGCCGTGTCCAAGTAAAAATTTGGTGCCTTGTGCACAGGTATTTAATTCTAACGAAAAAATTTAGTTTCGTTTAGAATAACGCACTGTCATCCGCGATTTGGCTCTTATTGCCTATCTTATATATGTTAAATTTATATTTATATATTACAGAGCCTAGTTAAACTCTTAATTTATACACGCTGGCTTAAAGGCGTTTATTTACCAACATTAATATATATAACAGAGAAAAGTATAGAATCGAAAGGATCTGAATAGCTCAGTTGGAAGAGCAGTCGCCCGGCAAGCGAAAGGTCTCGGGTTCGATTCCCGATTCTGCGACTTTCGGATCTATATTTTTCTCTCGCACTTTATTTCTTTAGGGGGAATAGGGGATACATGGAATTAAAAATCTCTTGTAGAGATTATTCCAATTTTATATCTTGGCCGTGTCCAAGTAAAAATTTGGTGCCTTGTGCACAGGTATTTAATTCTAACGAAAAAATTTAGTTTCGTTTAGAATAACGCACTGTCATCCGCGATTTGGCTCTTATTGCCTATCTTATATATGTTAAATTATATTATATATTACAGAGCCTAGTTAAACTCTTAATTTATACACGCTGGCTTAAAGGCGTTTTTACCCCTTTTAAAACAGGAAAAGTAAACAAAGGGTTGAATGCCCTTGGAAAAGCAGTCCCCCGGAACGAAAGGTTCGGGTTTATTCCCGATTTCTGGACTTTCGGATTATATTTTTCTTTGCATTTTTCTTTAGGGGGAAAAAGGGGGAAAGGAATTAAAAATTTTTGAGAGTTTTCCTTTTTTCTTGGCCGTGCCAAGAAAAATTTGGTCCTTGTCAAGGTTTAATTTTAACGAAAAAAAATTTTTTGTTTTGAAAACGCACGCTCCGCGTTTGGTCTTATTGTTTCTTATATATGTTAAATTTATTTTTATTTCAGAGCCTAGTTAAACTTTAATATCAATAATTTTAACAAAAAACTAAAATTTTTTTTTGAAAATTTATAAATTTAAAAAACAAAAAACAAAAATAAAAAAAAAATTATACTTAAAATTTAAATGCATAATAATAAAAAGACATATAAAAAAATTAAAATTTTTGAGAGGTGTAAGTCGGGGTAAAATACACAAAAAAAAAATTAAAATAATTTTTTAAAAAGCTCTTTAAAAAATTTTAAATTTACAAAAAAAAAGGCAAAAAACTTTTTCCATGTTTTTTTTTTTTTTTTTTGTTTTTTTTTTTTAAGTAATAAAAAACATTGTTACAAGAAAAAAAAATATTGGTTTTGTTTTCTGTCCCTGCACAATGAATTAACAGTGGTGCAAAAATTAGAATGGACAAGTTATTTTGTCTCATTTAACTTTTTGCCCAGTGTCCCTAGTTTTATGCAGGAAAACAAAAAAAAACCCTTTTATTCGAGTATTATCATCAAAAAAGCTACAACATTTCACCCCAAAAAGAGGATTCTGCAGAAAAAAAAAACCCTGATCTTTTGAAACGATCCAGTCATCAAGCCATTTTTTGATATTTTTTTAAAAAAGAAAAGTTCCAAAAAAGGCTACTGTAAATAAAAGGTAAATTTTGGAGCTATGTTGATGAATACGGGGGGTGGGGTAAGAAAATTCCCCTTCTCGTTAAAGGTTCCTTAATGATTTTGCAAAATGTAGACTTACGTTATATTTTAAAAAATAACCTATAGTCTTTTTTTCGTTTTTGGTCTTTTTTTTAAAGCAAAGCTTGATTTTTAAATTTGACTTTGTAAGTGATGTCTAATGATAAATTCCAACAAGCAAAACGGTGACCTTTTAGCAAAACCTTTCCTTTTTAAAAAGGAAATTAATATTTTTCCCCAAATGCTCTTTTTCTACAAAATTTTCCATTTTAGATGTTTTTAAAAAACCCATTGTTTAAAGCTTTAATAAAATGCATGTAAATTTAAAAAAAAAAAATATTAAAAAAGGCCCCCAAATTTTTAAACATATATTGTAAATTTTAAATTAATGCAAATTACGCCCTTCTTAGAAACGATGGAAATTATTTTAAGGTTTAATGCTCATTCCCCACGAAGCAAATCACTTAAACCTATTTTTTTTAACAGGACGAAAAAAATATTCTATTATTACGGCTTCGAAGGGTTTTTGAATTTTCCCCCACAAGCATGTGGAAAAGTAAAAATATGACCCGTTTTTTTTGGGACAAAAAGTTTTAAAAAAGTAATTAAAATCACACACTACAATAAAATAAATGGTGGGGGAGGGGGGGCAAAACCCCTATTTATTCACATTTTATTTTTGGGAATGAAACAATAACTTTTTAAGGGGATGCCGGAGGGTTTCTTTTACCGACCAAACCGATAATTTTCCACAATCAAGAATTTTTTTTTGCGTAATAAAAACAAATGCTTTTCCACGTTAAGTTAATACAATAATAAAGGGGAAGCGTCTGAATTTGTTAAAGAGACAAAAATTTTTAAATCGATTTTTTTTAGTCTCGGTACGTCAAAAAATATTTTCTTGTATAAAAATTTCACAATTTTAGTACAAAAAAGACCCCTTTCCTCCAAAAGATTGCTAAAAGGGAAATAGTGAACTTGCAGAAATAAGTTTTAAAATCTAAAAAAAAGATCTCGATTGTGGAAATTTCATTTAATGTGTATGTGCAAATGCATTTAGGAATAAAAAAGAGCAAAAATTGTTTTCGCGATGTCGCATAGAGGGAAATGCAATCGTGCGTTTTGACAAGGAAGACAGCGTTTTTATATGTATTTTTATATATATATATATTAACATATATACAAACCCATCGTTTTTTTACACTGCTGTCTATCTATCGAAATCTTCGATTACCTACGACAACCTATTACTATATCTATCTATCTATCTATCTTATTTTAGATCGATCTATTGTCTTCGTGTTCCCGTTCTGTCCTCTGTCTTTCTCTCTTTTTACATTGCATTTTTATACTGCCACGTATAAATTTTTTTTAAAATAATTTGATTAATAAATAAAAAAAAATTAAATTTTATAACTAAAAAAAAATAAAAAAAAATTTTATGATATTTGATTAAAAATTTTAGGGATAATTTTTTGTAATAAATAAAAAATGATTTTTTTCTTTCTACTTCTCTTTTTTTAATAAAAAAATTTTTTATATTCAAATTAAAAAAACTTTTATATAAAAATTTTTTATTAAAAAAAATTTTACTTTAAACAATCATAAATTTTTTAGATAGGGCCGTTATAAAAAACACAACACTCAATATAATGTTTTGCTAAAATGGGACAAAAAAATTTTTGTCCCCCCACATATTATTTTATTTATTATTAATATATATATTGTTTTTTGTTGTTGTATGTATGTGTTTGGGTGTAAAAAATTTTGTTTTTTCCACATTCAGCTAACAAAATTTTTTTTGAGTGGTTTAAAACAGGCCTACCTTTTTTGTATTTTGAATCATTTTAAAAAAACAGATTTTGAAATTTTCAAGATTTTTTTCCTCTATAAATTTTTTTTGGATTTTAAGATGTCCCCCCATTCTTATTCGCATTTATGGAGTTGAATTTTATAAAATTTTTTACATAAAAAATATTTATAATTTTAAAAAAAAATTTCGGAAAAAATAAAGCAGTCACTTGCTATATTAAAATAATTATTAGAATAGAAATATTTTAGTGTTAATAGTAGTTTTATGTACAAAGTTTAATTTTATAAAATTGGAGTAGTAAAAAAAAGATATTTTCACCAAAGACACCATTTGTCTGCTAAATTTTTCTAAAATATTTTCTCCCAAAAATTTTCATATGCGTTCTTTTTATTAAAAAAAGATTTTTATACCAAAGACAAAATTTCGTCTGTTAGTTTTTCTTTAAAAAATATCTTCCCCAGAACATTTTCATGTGGTTCTGGTTTTAAAGTTAGTATCCAATTTTTAGTACCCACATGCAAAAACCTGAGTCAAATTCAAAAACAGGGATGGTAAAAAAATGTCGAAAATTTTCGAAGATAAAATCTTTTGTTATCGGAAATACCTCCGGATATAATCGTATCCCGGAAAAAATGCGCTCAAGGGCGTCCCCCCATTGTCGACTTTTCATATGTGGAATGAACTTCAGAGATATTCAAAATCATATGAAAAAAAAAAGAGTCCAATTTAAAGATGAAACTTATAAAAAAATAAAACCGAAGGCCAAGAGGAAAAGGCTTTTAAAATGCACATAAAAATACTGCAGAATCCTCGATTTTCAAAATCGGTGGATTTTCCAGGGAAAATGAATTTAAAGTTGTATTAAAAAGGTCACCTTTTCCTAAAAAATAAAAAAATTTTCAAATAAAAAATTTTTTATATTCCCCAACATATCGTTGAAAAAGACACCTCAAGAAAGGGGCTCGTTTGCTATAACGGGGGAGACGAAAAAAAATATTGTGGTGGTTCTTACGGGAATAAGCAGGGGGGGTCCATTTTATCCTCGATATTTAAAAAAAAATTTTAAAATATTTTTTCATTATCGAGTTACATATAATTATCAATATAATTACTTATCATTCACATGTGTGTGTATGAATATATTTACTGAGCATTCACATGTGTGTATAAATATATTTACTGAGTGTTCTAAATAAACGTTACAATTTTTAAATTTTTAAAAGTATAATTTTAAAAATAATGCTGCAAATAAAGTTCCAGTATTTTAACGGAGATATACATATTTTTGATGTTACAGAAATGTTTGATAGAAGGCAATTTCAATATCATTAGTCAACTTGATTTTTTATTTGATTAGTCTAATATTTATGTAAATTGATTTCCTTTAACATATTTGCATACAGGGTTAAAAGGGCAATAATTTTAAAAGGTTTACGAGATATTTTACCTAATCTAACATATTTTTATATAAAAAAAAAAAAATTTTGTAAATAAAATATTTAGGGGTTCCCATAATACTTTTATTTTATAGAATAAATTTTAAAACCAAAAAAAAAAAGATACCCCAGTAAAAAAAAAAATACAATTTGCTACATGCAGGGTATAATATTTTTTCGTTAAAAAAAAACATGTTTTTTGTTTTATACCAATTGTTTCGTCTAATTATTCTTACAAAAAAAGCAAAAAAAAAAACCCTTAAAAAATAAAATTTTAAAAGGGGATATTTTGTATTTTATATCCCCAAAAATGTCAGATTATGTGGGAAAAATCTC